>NC_057749.1:22527425-22576738 GCF_004010195.1 Chiloscyllium plagiosum
TGGGCACAGGTTTTGCACTTCTTGCGGTTGCAGGGGAAGGTGCCGGGAGTGGAGGTTGGGTTGGTGGGGGGTGTGGACCTGACGAGGGAGTCGCGGAGGGAGTGGTCTCTCTAGAACTCCGATAGGGGTGGGGAGGGAAATATATCCCTGGTAGTGAGGTCTGTCTGGAGGTGGCGGAAAAGACGGAGGATGATACAATGTATCCGGAGATTGGTGGGGTGGAAGGTAAGGACAGTGGGGTTCTGCCCTGGTGCTGATTGGAGGGGCAGGGTTCAAGGGTGGAGGTGCAGGAAATGGAGGAGATGCGGTGGAGAGCATCGTCAACCGCGTCGGAGGGGAAATTGCGGTCTTTGAAGAAGGAGGCCATCTGGGTTGTTCGGTATTGGAATTGGTCCTCTTCGGAGCAGATGCAGCAAAGGTGAAGGAATTGGGAATATGGGATGGCGTTTTTACAGGGGGCAGTATGCAGTTCACTGTGAATCTGCTGCTGTTGATGTTAATGCCATCTGCTGCCAGTAAGAGCCCTGGCAGATACTCAATCCCACTCCCCTTTCAGATATTTTCTAATCCACCCGCTTTGAGATGTTATGACACACCTCTGGAGCAGGTGGGACTTGAACCCAGGCCTCCTGGCTCAGAGGTAGGGACAATACCACTGTGCCACAAGCATCTCTACCCCTCAATCATGTCACCCCTTTAGCCATCTCTGGTCCAAGGAAAACAACTTCAGCCTCCCCAATCTCTCCTCATAGCAACAATTCCCCAGCCCTGGCAACATTCTCGTCAATTTTCCCTGCACTCTCTCCAGAGCAATTATATCCTTCCTGTAATGTGTCGACCAGCATGGCACACTATACTCCAGCTGTGGCCTCCTCGGCGTCTTATACTAGTTTCATCAGTCTATCCCTCGGAACAGGAGTAGGCCATTCTGCCCATTGAGCCTACTCCCCCATTTAACATGATCATGACTGATTGAACACTATCTCCACAACCCTTAATTTCGTTGATTAAAATAAATCATCCTCTAGTTAAAGTACACTCAAAGACCAAGGACTAAGCTTCCACACCCCTGGAGAGAATTCCAAAGATTCACCACTGTCTGGGAAAGAAAAATTCTCATCTCACTGCCATTTTAAAAATGTGCTCCCTGATCCTAGACTCGCCTGTTTATACCTTAAATATATTATAGGTTTCAATGAGATCACCTCACATTCTTCAAAACTGGCAACACAGCAGAATTAAGTGGAAGTTCTGCTTAATCTCCTTTCATAGACCACTAGATGTTGACAAGTCTACAAGAGACTGATAATGGGCAGATTTCAATGTGCCAGCATTTACAAATTCAGCACAGACTTGTCAGTGATTTGAAATGCACTGAGGAGAATATAGGCCCAGTTTACCTAATCTCCCCTCATAGACCAGTCCCAGTATTGTGGGAATGGGTCTGGGGAACCTCCATTGCACTCCCTCTATGGCAAGACCTTCCCTGAGAGCAATCCTTGCTTCCCTAGTCTCGCTGCATCACTTGAGTACTGCTAAATAAAAAACACATTTTGTCAAAATTGCACCTTGGAGTTTAGAAGAATCATACAAACCATAAAGTATGGAAGCAGGCCATTCAGCCCATCAAGTCCACACTGACCCTCCAAAGAGCACAGACCCACCCCTTAAACCTACATTTCCCATGGCCAATCCACCTCGCCTGCATATCCCTGAACACTATGGGCAATTTAGCATGGCCAATCCACCTAACCTGCACATCTTTGGACTGCGAGATGAAACCAGAGCACCCAGAGGATACCCAGGCAGACATCGGGAGAATGTGCAAACTCTACACAGAAGGTCGCCCGAGGCTGGAATCAAACCCGGGTCGCTGGCGCTGTGAGACAGCAGTGCTAACCACTGAGCCACTGCGTCACCCATCACAAAAATTTACAATAACACCAATTCAAACCACCATTACTGTTTGAGAGTCGATTGATGATTTTTTTTTGCAAGTGAAGTTTGACTGGAATACGTATTGCCATGGAGAATAAATCCAATAATTCTGATTAATAGTTAATTGCCAGGTGTTGTTTACAATTTAAACCAGGCAGGCTCAATCTGATTAGACAGAACATTGCCCTCAGAAGTGAACCAGCCAAAAGCTGCCACCTAGGTTGTTAAGTTGGAACAGGTACAGTGTAGTTCTTTCTGTTTGCAAAGAACAGGGTCCTGTGCATTAATAAATGTAGCTTCTGCTATACACACATAATTAAAGCTCCTCATCCTTTGCACCAACTTAGGAAATGTCCTTCTTGCCTCATCTCCCTCATGTTGGATGTGGAGAGATTTCCCAATTCAAAGTAGAAATGAAAGCGTGCAATTTTTACCAACAGTCTGACTGGGATTTCTTTCTTTTCTAACACCAAAGAAAATTTGGAGCAGGAGTAGGCCATTCGGCCCTTTGAGTCTGCTTTGCCATTCAATATGTCCATGGCTGATCATCCAACTCATACCCTGCTCCCACTTTCACCCTCATACCCTTTGATCTCTTTAGCATTAAGAACTGTATCCAAATTCTTTACTGAAAATGTGTAGATTAGGTGAATTAGCCACGGTCAATGCGGAGTTAAGGGTTGCTCTGAATGGCCTTTACCATCACAGTAGGGATTCTGTGAAAACATTGAACTGTTTAGTCTCAACTGCTTTCTGTGGCACAAAACCCACTCTCAGGCTCTGCACTCTCTGGATGAAGACATTCATCCTCAGCACATTTCAAATCATCGAGGGGACTGTTCTGAACTTGTAATGGTTGGCACACTGAAATCTACCCAATGTCGTTCCCTTGTTGACGTGTCAAAATCTAGTGGTCTACGAAGAAAGATGAAGCATGACTTTCATTTAAACTCTGCTATGTTGCCAGGGCTGTTGGGTTAGTTTCGCTAAGAGTGAAACTTCATTGTGAATTCTGTGGCATTTGAACTCTGCTTTGGTTCCATATGCTGAGTGGGACCATCTCAACCACAATTACAAGCTGCCTTAAACATATTTAATTTCTGCTCAAGTGATAATATCTTTTAAACAGTGTTAAAAGGTGCTTAAAGCACAGTATTTTTTAAATTCACAAATGTCAATAGGAAAATTCATATCAAAACATGTAACACAATCAAGTCATAGGTGTTCTAGCATGGAAACAGGCCCTTCGGTCCAACTTGTCCATGCCACCCAGTTTTCACAATCAAACTAGTCCCATTTGTCTACATTTGGTCCATATTCCTCCACACCTATCCCATCCATGTACATGTCCAAATGCTTCTTAAATGATTAAATTGTCTTCGCCTCCAACACTACCTACCAACATAGCCTGTTTCCAGACACTCACCACCCTCTGTGTGAAAAACTTGCCCATTTTGTATCTCGTCCCTCTCACCTTAAACCTACACCTTTAGGTTTTGACTTCCCTGTTGTGGGGAAAAGCTGTTGGCTATCAACCTTATCTACGCTTCTCATGATTTTATAAAACCTTTATAAGGTCACCCTTCAGTCTCCTTCTCTCCAGAGAAAAAAGTCCCAGCCTAACCAACTTCCCCTTATAACTCTAACCTCCCAGTCTTGGTAGCATCCTAGTAAATCTTTTCTGCACTTTTTCTAATTTAATAATATCCTTTCTCCGGTCGGGCAACCAGAACTGTCCTCCAAATGTGGCCTTACCAATGTCTGTTCAGCTGCAACAAGACGTTCCAACTCCAATACTCAGTGCTCTGGCCTTCTTCAGCATCCTATCTACCCGTGACTCCACTGTCAAGGAAGTATGAACCTGTACCCAGAGATCTCTTTGTTTTGTAACATTGACTGTGTAAGTCATGCATTACTTTGACCCCCCCCCCCTCCTAAAATGCAACACCTTGCATTTATCAAAAGATATATTGCAGCTAGATATGCTCACATTAAAACTTTCTTCTTTATAGTAAACTCTTCACATTCTAATATACATTGCTTCCCATTCTCGGCGAACTCAATTTAACACTCAGAACAGTCTGGGAATATTTTTAAAACCAAATGTCTTTAAGTCTATCGTGTACACTGTTATTGTAATCTTTCAACACGCCTCTAATAAGGTATTACTGTCTGCATGCTTTATTAAGAGCTGCTGTTTACATTTCATATATCTATACTTGCCTATTAAATTTCTCTTTTAAGTCAATAGACAGTAAGGTATTAAAAGTTTCAATATTAATTTGGCAGCCAGTTTTTCACAGCTCCCTGGTATAGCATGATAGATGACACGGTGAGGTGTTATCTCTCAGTGACAGAATCAGTCAAAACGCTTTCCAAAAACAAAACATTTGCTCACAACTACTGAAATTTTCAATGATCAATTTCGATTTACCTTTGAAACAGGTAAATTTATATATTTGACAGTAGGATGTAAATCTATCTCTTGCACTGACTTTCTGAATGTTTCTGAGCTTTCATTGAAGTTTTTAACTGAAGGCCTCAGTTTCTGCAACAGGTTTAGCTGCAGAGTTCTCCCCAAGTTTTTGTAGATGCGCCATAGAAAGCATTCCACCAGGATGTATCATGACTGATACGGCAACTGCTCTGCTCAGGACTGTAAGAAACTACAGAGAGTTGTGAACGCAGCCCAGTCCATCAGGAAAACCAGCCTTTCATCCATTGACTCCATCTACACCTCCTGCTGCCCCGGGAAGACAGCCAACATCAAAGACCCCACCCAGCCCGGTTATAATCTCTTCCATCAAGCAGAATATACAATAGCCTCAACACATGTACCGACAGATTCAAGAACAGCTTCTTCCTCACTGTTATTACACTTCTGAATTGACCCTTCACATTTTAAAGTTAATGTTGATCTCGCTCGATATGCAGTAGTGCTAACCACTGAGCCACCGTGCCACCAATTTTAGCATTGGAAGAATTACTCCTGTCTAATTAATTGAATTTTGGCAATTTTATTTCCAGATTCTCTCAGCTTCTACTCAGTTGCGTTTTGAAAACTATTGGGTGAAAAGGGGCTGTTTTCCCTGGAGCGTTGGAGGATGAGGGGTGACCTTATAGAGTTTTACAAAATTATGAGGGGCATGGAAAGGTTAAATAGGCAAAGTCTTTTCCATGGGGTCAGGGAGTCCAGAACTAGAGGGGATAGGTTTAGGGTGAGAGGGGAAAGATATAAAAGAGACCTACCGGGCAACCTTTTCATGCAGAGGGTGGTATGTGTATGGAATGAGCTGCTAGAGGAAGTGGTGGAGACTGGTACAATTGCAACTTTTAACAGGCATTTGGACGGGTATATGAATAGGAAGGTTTTGGAGGGATATGGGCTGGGTACTGGCAGGTGGGACTAGATTGGGTTGGGATATCTAGTCGGCATGGACGGGTTGAACTGAAGGGTCTGTTTCCATGCCGTACATCTCTATGACTCTATAACTGCCGAAATCTTTACACAAGTAAAATTTATGCTGACCGTGTTTTTAAAGAGTGCGGGAGAGAGAAAGAAATGGTAGACAATCATTCACTCAAACAATTGTCACATTTGTTTTAGGATATCTTTACGTCAGAAAATGAAATAATTTGAATGCCGTCCCTAATCTGGATTAATCTTTCGGTGAAAGTTATGTGCTGTAGTTTGAAGAAAACGAGCATGTTTAATTAGCTACTACAGTAAATGTAAACATTCCGATCGCCGTCACTTATCAGGAAGAAAGGGGCTGAAAATGGAACTTGAATCTGGAATGTTATTTGTTAGGGGTGTCTATAGCACTTGCAGTCTGGAAACATTATTGAGTATGCAGCCCTGATGGTGTAGTGTAGCAATCCAAGATACATACCTGAACTTACTGCAGACTAGAAAGAATATGTAGCAGAGATGTCAACATCCCTGGTCATTGGCAATGACTGGGTTGACTGTACCACTCACTATAGATTAAAGGCACACTTTGATCAGAAGCAATTATATCACTGTTAATCTAAAGAGTATCTGAATCTCAAATATCACTCGCCAGTCGGAACAACTCATAGATAGAATCATAGAGCACGGAAACCGATCCTTTAGTCCAGTTAATCCGTACCGACCATAATCCCAAACTTAACTGGTCTGCGCTTGGCCCATATCCCTCCAAACCTCTCTTATTTATCTACTTATCCAAATATGTTTTAAATGTAGTCACCGTACTCGCATCCACCACTTCCTCTGGATGCTCATTCCACACAGGAGCCACCCTCTTTCCAAAAATCAAAAGAGAAAATGCTGGAAAATCTCAGCAGGTCTGGCAGCATCTGTAAGGAGAGAAAGGAGCTGACATTTCGAGTCTAACTGACCCCTTGTCAAAGCTTTGACAAAGGGTCAGTTAGACTCAAAATGTCAGCTCTTTTCTCTCCTTACAGATGCTGCCAGACCTGCTGAGATTTTCCAGCATTTTCTCTTTTGGTTTCAGATTCCAGCATCCACAGTAATTTGCTTTTATCCTCTTTCCAAAAATGTTGTCCCTCTTGACTTTTTAAAATCTTTCTCCTCTCACCTTAAAATATGACCCCTGGTCTTGAAATCCTCCACTCTAGGGAAAAGACACCTGCCATTCACCTTATCTGTAACTCTCTGATTTTATTAAACTCTGTAAGGTCAGATCTCAACCTCCTACGGTCCAGTGAGTGAAGTCCCATCTTATCCAGCCTCTCCTTTTAACTCAAACCACCTTGGCGGGCAGCATCTTTCAAACATACAAACACAAGGGCAGCATCATCATTTGCATTTCAAAACCCCTAATGCATCACCAACACCCCCAAGACACAAATCATCATTATTAGACAGGAATAATTCTCCCTGGAAAACTAGAATACGAAAAGGCTGAGATGACATTGTTCTATTAGCAGAATTATAGATCCAAGGTATGAAATCTGTAGCCAGATGTACAGAGCCATAGAGACATACATCACAGAAACACGCCCTTCCATCGAAGTAGAAACTTCAGCAGAAACTCAAAAACATTCATAACTTAATTCAAGATACACATAAAGTCATAGAGCTGTATAGCACAGAAACAGGCCCTTCAGTCCAACTCGTCCATGCCCAACAGATATCTGAAATTAATCTAGTCTCATTTGCCAGCACTTGGCCAATATCCCTCTAAACCCTTCTTATTCATATACCCATCCAGATGCCTTTTATTTGTTGTAATTGTACCACCCTCCACCACTTCGTCTGGCAGCTCATTCCTCACACGCACCTGTCTTTCTTTGAACCATATTATTGTTCCTTTATTGTTGGTGGGTAAAAATCCCAGAACTCCATCCCTAACACCCTAAGGATCAGAGTGGAAGCTCACTGTCATTTTCCGAAGGGCAATTACATCTGGACAACAAATGCTGGTTCAAAAACCCCATACCACTACAGACGCTGGAAATCAGAAACCAAACCAGAAATTGCTGCCAAAACTCCACAGGTCAAGGCAACATCTGGAGAGAAAGCAGAGTGAACATTTCCAGTCTGGTGACCCTTTGTCAGAATAAATGCTGAGAAACTCATATAAACACATTGTTTCAAAAAAAAAGCTTGGGTTCTAAGCATGTAACTTATTTTTGCAGTCAATGATAAACTGATTTGGAGATGCTGGTGTTGAACTGGGGTGTACAAAGTTAAAAATCACACAACACCAGGTTATAGTCCAACAGGTCTAATTGGAAGCACACTAGCTTTCGGAGCGACGCTCCTTCATCAGGTGATAGTGGAGGGCTCGATCGTAACACCGAACTTATAGCAAAAATTTGCAGTGTGATGTAATTGAAACTATACATTGAAAAATTGATTGTTCAGCCTTTCATCTGTTAGAATACAGTGATAAACTGTGGAGGTTCTTGATTGTTCATCTCTTAGACTAAGCATCCTGGCAACAGGGCTTTGGCACTTACTCTGAACTGACAGTGCAGGCAATGACGTGCTGGAAAAACCTGCTTTCTAAAGGGAAACCGCATCTTAATTCACAGTGAGAAGAGGAATACAGAATTCTCCCTCAAACACCTCCATGAACCCAGAGATTCACTGCTGTTGTACCTTGAATTATATACATTGGCTGCTGACTGTCACATGAGTAGCCGCAAAAGTTATCGATTAGCAGAGATGCACTTTAGGAATGCCTGTAGATATGGCAGAAAAATTTCCTTTGGTTATACAGTGTATGTGCCACACCCCTTCCTTAGCTTGCTGTTAAGTGTGTGTGGAGATTTTAAAGATTTCCTAGTGATTGCGGTGAAAACGTGGGACTTGATTCGGAGGTGAACAGTGCAGATTCATTCAAAGGAGAACAGTACATGAGGGAGAAAGGAATTGTGGAGATGCTGATGGGGTCGGGTGCAGTGGGATGGAAGGAAGTTTCTGTGCAAGGTAAACACTTGCCCTTGGGCTTAATGTAAACAAGATGCAACACAATGTCATTGTTCATTGTCACCTCTTGCTGCAATCTTGTTCATTGTAAATGGAATTGCTTCAATGCTAATTTCTCTTTTTGTCACAGCAAGCCAAAATTGCAGAGCACAAGAGGTTCTGTCATGAGTATGCCAACTTCACAGTTACAGAATCTTTCACAGCATTGCCAATCTTCTTTAAAACATTGCTGGCTACAGAAAATCAACATGGAAGTAGTTATCTGAATGATTCAGTGTATACTGGTAGTGTGTTGGATCCCAGAATGCACGAGGCGTTAAAGAGCATGTGCAGTAATGGTGATCCCATTTGGCTTTCTGACTTGCGAGTTGTTCAGGAAGTGTGTGAGCCACTCCCAGGACACTAAGCTCTGAGGAAGGGGCACTGGACCCGGAATGTTAACTCTGAAGTGAAGAGTGGAGGGACAGCACTGACACTATTGTTCGGGGAGTTGGTGGTGGGGGTAGTGGGTGTAGGGTGCTGGTGGAGAAAAGGTGTTAGTGGTTTTTATTAAGTGATTGGAATGTGAAAATGGCAGAACAATGATGTGTCTCCTGCCAGACTTGAGGGCAAGTGGAATTGGGGGATGCTGCCCCCTCCATACTTCACTTCAGCTCTGATGAAGAGTCATCTTGACTTGAAACATAATAGAGTCATTGAGCTGTACAGCACAGAAACAGACCCTTCGGTCCAACCTGTCCATACCAACCAGATATCCCAACCCAATCTAGTCCCACCTGCCAGCACCCGGCCCATATCCCTCTAAACCCTTCCTATTCATATACCCATCCAGTTGCCTTTTAAATGTTGCAATTGTACCAGCCTCCACCACTTCCACTGGCAGCTCATTCCATAAACATACCACCCTTTGCGTGAAAAAGTTGCCTCTTAGGTCTCTTTTATATCTTTCCCGTCTCACCCTGAACCTATGCCTTCTAGTTCTGGACTCCCCTACCCCAGGGAAAAGACTTTGTCTATTTAATCTAACCATGCCCCTCATGATTTTATAAACCTCTATAATGTCACCTCTCAGCCTCCGTGCTCCAGGGAAAACAGCCCTAGCCTATTCAACCTCTCCCTGTACCTCAAATCCTCTAACCCTGGCAACATCCTTGCAAATCCTAGCTTGCTCTCTCTCCATGGATGCTGCCTGACCCGCTGTGATCTCCAGCATTTGTTGCTTTCAGTACAGACTCCAGCATCTGCAGTAATTTGTTCCTATATTGGCTCTGATTTTTCTCCATAGATGCTGCCAAACCTGCTGAGCTTTTCCAACAATTTCTGGGTTTGTTTCCAGGGAAACCAAACTTGGCCAATTGAAACCATCAAATTTCTGAGTCTTGTTTACAAAATCAAAGAGTAAAACAAATAAGGTGTAAAGTTTGTATAGTGGCCACACATTTTGACATTTAGGTATATTAACTGTTATTTACTTACACCTGGATTATAAAGGAAGGAAAGAAACACGTGTTTCTATCAGACCTTCCATAACTTCAAGGCCTTCTCTATTGAATTCTAATGTCTATTGGTATAATGTAGGGAACACACCAGTCAAATTACAGACATCAAGGTTGATAAACAGCACTATGACATGGTAATGTGTTTTAATTAACTTGCTTGAGCAACAAAATATTAGCCAAAACGTTGCAGAGCTAATCTTTCCTGCATTCTAATTATCTTAACATAGAACCACACAGTTTTACAGCACAGAAGAAATTATTGCCCTTGTGTATATTTAAGGATGAGGTCATTAGATTCTTGATCAGATAAAGGTTATGAGGAAAGGACAAGAAAGTTGACGTGAGGAATTTACTGCTCCTCGGATGCTGCCTGAACTGCTGTGCTCTTCCAGCACACTAATCCAGAATCTGGGTTTCCAGCATCTGCAGTCATTGTTTTTACCCCGTGGGGATCAGCCTAAATGGCAAAGCAAGCTCAAGGGGCTAAATGACCTAATCCTGTTCCCATTTCTTCTGGTCATATCATCTCAACAGGTTTAGATTGTGTTCCACATTCTGAGAAGTGGGCCCAGCATTGACCCCTTGGGTTCATCACCCCAACACCCTTTCATCCAAGCATCATTCATTTCCATCAGAACCTAGTGCCCGGCGAACCCCAGCTCAATCCCACCTCAACTGAAACAGCTGATCCATTTACCCAGACACTTAATTCCTGGATACATAGTCCTCAGCCGTCCGACCTTCCAGACAAAACTGATTTATCTCAACACTGACTCCTGAGCATCTCACCCTAATTACTTCCATATGAACAACACCCAATTGACCCCATACTCTAATCCCTCAATCAGTTGCCTATCCTGGCCGTGATATTTCCTCTAATATCTGAATTTTTCAAATATGTCTCTTATGAGCCTTGTTTTTAAAATTCCACCCAAAACGGACATTTTCTTTTGTTTATTCATGGGATGGGGGCAACATTGTCTAGGCTAGCATCTATTGCCCATCCCTAATTGCCCAGAGTGCAGTTAAGAGTCAACCACATTGTTGTGGGTCTGGACTCACATGTTGGCCAGATCAGGTAAGGATGACAGATTTCGTTCCCCAAAGGGCATTAACGAATCAGATGGATTTTCCAGTTTGGCGCTGGAAAAGCGCAGCCGATCAGGCAGCATCCGAGGAGCAAGGGAGTCGACATTGTAAGCATAAGCTCTTCATCAGGAGCTTCGGCCCATCGAGTCCACACTGACCCTCCAAGCAGCAACCCACCCAGACTCTTCATTCCAGATTCTGATTTGAATTCAAATTCCACCATCTGCCATGGTGGGATGTGAACCCGGAACTCCGGCAGATTAGCGGCATTTCTGTATTAACAGTCTATTGATTATACCACTAGGCCACTGTCACCCTTACACATAAATGCCATCTCCTCCATGAATCGTAGAATCCCTACAGTGTGGAAGCAGGCCATTCAGCCCATTAAGTCCACACTGACTCTCCGAAGAGTAATCCACCCAGACCCACCGTTGTAGCCTGTCCTTTATTGATCCAATCATTGCTCTTCCCATAGTAATTATGTTGAATTGGAATGCAAGGGGTGGGCATTAACTGGGGGATTAACTCGATCTTTATAAAGCAGCACAAACTGAACTTGGAGTTTGAGATTAGGAGCCACGTGCTTCTAAGGTGCTTCTCTGTTAACAGATGGTTGCAACAGTATGTGAAGATGTCTTCTGTTTTATCCTTCACCACTTCAAAGTAAGCTGCATAAAATTTGTCAATTCGTTTTAACTAACCACACTGGCTGTCTTTGATTAACCCATAGTTTGGTTTTGTATGAGGGGCAAGAAGTCAAAAGTGAACCCCCCCCCCATTTCTCAGTCAATGGAAATGAGGCAAAGTGATACGTTGAATGCTAACTTTTTTTTTGTGAATTGACGCTTCCAAGGTGAAGACGCGTCATGGACTCTTGTTTGTTTGGATTTCTGATGGTTTGCAGTTATCTAAAAAACAAAGAATCAATGGGGAGAGGGGAATGATATTTTGTTGTACTTTTCAACAATGTGATGATCCAGGGGGGAAAGATGGCGCCTTTGACAATGGCTGGGTCCAGTGTAGAGGGCGACGAAGTGGTGGGGGAAATGGTAGCGCAGCCATCATCGATGATACGCTGGCTCAAGGCTGTCTTTCAGCTCCTCTTTTTTTTTTTCCAAAGTCCTCATTCGTAAATGATTCAAAATGGCGCCAAAGCATAGCAACAAATGAAAGCTTTTCACTGCCTTTCATTATATTCTGACCTTAAAGAACCTGTGACAATAAAATCATTCATTCACATTGACGGAGAATAGGAGAGAGAGCAGGACAGCAAGGACTATAGTATTGGGAGGAAAATGCAATGAGGCTTGTCTCTATCCCGATTTTTTTTTGGCTTTCAGAGGCATTCCTCCCACTGGCCATACCAATCCACCCATTCTCCCTTACAGCCACGATGTTACCCACTTATCTCGTGCCCAGTTTAACATCTGCCTTTTCTCTTTGTCTGATTGGATCCTCCGGCAGATGGATTGTCGAAACGGGTTTGATAGTGTGACCACAAGACATAGGAGTGGAAATGAGGCCACTCAGCCCTTCGATTCTTCTCCGCCATTCAACCATAGCAGCATCAGGCGTTGGAGAAGTCAACGTTTGACCTCTCCACCCCCTGAAGTTCCCTGGCTGACTGAGTTCTTCCAGCCTTCTGCTCGTCTACCTTGTATTTTTTTTAATTTCAGTTTTTTTTAAAATTAATTTCAAATTCCATTGGCCACAGTAGGATCTGAAACCATGTCTCAAGACCACCAGACTGGGGTTCCGCATTACTAGCCTTTTGACATTACCACTGCATCACCCATCTCCACCTTGTCTACCTTGTATTCAAGCATGTACAGTTTTTTTTGTCTCTGCCATTCAATCACGGCAGATACAAGGATGTTGCCAGGGTTGGAGGGTTTGAGCTATAGGGAGAGGCTGAACAGGCTGGGGCTGTTTCCCTGGAGCATTGGAGGTTGGGGGAGACCTTATAGAGGTTTATAAAATCATGAGGGGCATGGATAGGGTGAATAGACAAAGTCTTTTCCCTGGGGTGGAGGAATCTAT
This sequence comes from Chiloscyllium plagiosum, assembly GCF_004010195.1. Classification (NCBI taxonomy): domain Eukaryota; kingdom Metazoa; phylum Chordata; class Chondrichthyes; order Orectolobiformes; family Hemiscylliidae; genus Chiloscyllium; species Chiloscyllium plagiosum. Next base: position 22,540,437 of record NC_057749.1, read on the forward strand.
TGCTAGAGGGCATAGGTTTAGGGTGAGAGGGGAAAGATATAAAAGAGACCTAAGGGGCAACTTAGGGTGGTACGTGTATGGAATGAGCTACCAGAGGAAGTGGTGAAGGCTGGTACAATTGCAACATGTAAGGACATTTGGATGGGTATATGAATAGAAAGGGTTTGGAGGGATATGGGCCAGGTGCTGGCAAGTGGGACTAGATTGGGTTGGGATATCTGGTCGGCATGGACGGGTTGGACCGAAGAGTCTGTTTCCGTGCTGCACATCTCTGACTTTGCAGTGGTGCTGGAACTGGAGATGGGGCTAGCAGCTTTGTGATTGGGACAATAAAATTCTAAAGAAAAGGCTGATATTCTCACCACATAAAACTAGTCTTCTGCAAAACAGCCTGATTAAAGAAGCCACAACACCACGTGTTGGCAGACAGGGTTGTTTTGATCAAGGTAACTCAGAAAGCGAGGTATCATGAAGTACCGAACCTCCTGTGCCCAGTACAGGAAGGCATGGAGCAATCAGCCGCAGGGAAGGGGGGGGATCACATCAAATTCTCGCCATGGGCACTAAGCTGTAAGACTCTGCTCTCTGTGAGAACCACTAGCTCGCTCAGCGCTCTCACTCCATGTGCGGTATAAACACAGCAAAAATGTCTCCGACACCAGGGTGCCCAGAACCAGGGTGGCCACATAGTCTAAGGAATGCAGGATCAGCCATTTCGGACTGAGATGAGGAGAAATGTCCTCACCCAGAGAGTGGAAAACCTGGGGACTTCTCTGCCCCAGAAAACAGTTGAGGTCAAAAAGATGAATGTGTTTAAGAAGCCATTAGATATGGTTCTTCGGGCTAAAGGGATCAAAGGATATGGGGTGAAAATCAGCCATGATCATAAAATATGGCACAGCAAGTTTGAAGGGCTGAATGGCCTACTCCTGCTCCTACCATCTGTGTTACTATGGGATACAAAATAGATCTGAGCTTGAACCCTCACATTCCAGCTTCTGAAAGTCAGAGGCAACTACTCCAAGCAAAACTATTTTGGAGTTAATTGCTCAGAATAAGGTGGAGTGCAGAATTCATGTAACACTCACTGTGCAATGAACTGATACTACTCCAACATCAGACCCCCAACAGTCAATTCCCCACGCTCACATTTCACTTACACCCACACACGCACAGACACCACCCCGCAAACACACTTCCACAGAGAGAAAGAGACAGAGAGATTGAGTTTGCACATTCTCCCCGTGCCTGTGTGGGTTTCCTCCCACAGTCCAAAGATGTGTAGGCCAGGTGAATTGGCCATGCTAAATTGCCCATAGTGTTCGGTGCATTAGTCAGAGGGAAATGGGTCTGGGTGGGTAACTCTTCGGAGGGTCGGTGTGGACTTGTTGGGCCGTAGGGCCTGTTTCCACACTATAGGGGAATCTAATCTAATCTAATAATAATAACACACACATGCAGATAGACATCCACAGAAACATACACACAGATGGAGACACTCCCTCCTGCAAACACACCTCCAGAGATACACACATAATTCACTTTCAGATGTTAGGAACCCATTCAGACACCATTAGTTTGATTCAATTGTAAATCATTGCATGACTAACTGCCAGATCCCTGTGAATCTCTCCTCACACTTCAATGTATACTCACCCAAAGATTCACTTAGCTTTCTCATTAATTCACTCACTTATAAGGTCTTCTGGCATCCAATCAGAAAACCCTCTGGTACCCAATGGGAGTCTACTGCCAAGTCCCATGGGATCCACTCATAGACCTGGGAATCCAGGTGGCAGGTTCCTGGAGCTCCCCCCCATGCATGATGGAGAAGATATTCTCCACACTCATTTTGCATGAGTCAGCAAGAGATCCTGGAATGTTCTCAAGAACCAATCAACATTGCCCATTTTCAGAAATTTGAATTGTATTGAAGAGGAGGAAGCGGTTAGTATTTTCAGCCCAGTTCAGGGCCTTGCAAATCTGTATGGTACAAGACATCTCCACTGATATCTGACAGCTCCATATTCAAGTTTGTGCCAAATATAGACAAGGTGGTGAAGAAGGCCTTTAACACAATTGCCTTCATCGCTCAGACCATTGAGTATAGGAGTTGGGATGTCATGTTGAGGTTGTACAGGAGCTTGGTGAGGCTCCTTCTAAAATACTGTGTCCAGTTCTGGTAGCCCATTTTACAGGAAGGATATTATTAGGATGAAGAGAGTTCAGGAAAGATTTGCAAGGATGTTACTGGGAATGGAAGGTTTCAGCTTTGAAAATAGATGTGGACTTTCTTCATTGGAGTGTAGAAGACGGAGGAGTGGTTTTACAGAGGTTTACAAAATCATGAAGTGTATAGATAATGGCTGGGTTCTGCTCCTTAGGCTGGCGGATTTCAAAACCTGGGAGCACATTTTCAAAGAAAGAGGAGAAAGATTTAAAAAGGACATGAGGGCAACTTTTTTTTAAAAAACACAGAAGGTGGAATCAACTTCCAGAGGGAGTGCTTGGGTGAGAGTACAATTACATTGTTTAAAAGACGTTTGGATAAGTTCATGAATAAGAAATGTTTGGAGGGATATGGGTCAAATGCAGGCGGGCGGGACTAGTTTAGTTTGGAATTATGGTCAGAAGAGACTGGTTGAACTGAAGGGTCTGTTTCCGTGCTGTATGACTTGATGACTCTGAGAAAGACATTGATCTTACACTTAAGAAGGCATAACAATGGCAAAGGAAGGCTGTTAAAGAGAAACCACAGCAGGAAAGCAGACTTCGTTTGGCTGAAAGCACTGGGGAAATCTCAACACAGTGCAATAAAAACTTGCTTTTGATATTTGAATATCAGCCGCACCTATCCTCTGAAACAAAACCACAAACGAAGAGACAAACACGTGAATATACAGGAAAGCAGCCACTGTCTTTGGCACCTCGCTGGGATGGAGAGAATGGAAATGAAGTTTCCAAAACCGTTAGACGGGACTATTCAGGCATTACCCCTGAAACAGTCAGTCAAGAGATTGTGCATGAGAAAATATTCCAGAGTAAAATACCACAATATGATTGGAAAGTGAGGTTGGCCCTTAATGTCATTTCCCTCAGTTGAAAAATGAACAAAGCAACAGCGATGACCAGCATTTGGTGGTGCAATCTGCAATGCACTTTCTGAAGGAAGAATCAATGATAGCATTCAAAAAGGAATTGAATAAACACTTCAAGGGGAATAAAAATAACAACGCTTTGAGCAAAAACCAAGAGGAGTGGCACCAACAAGATATTTTAGATTACTTTCCAGTCAGTGTGGAAACAGGCCCTTCGGTCCAACAGGTCCACACCGACACTCCAAAGAATAACCCACCCAGACCCGTTTCCCTCTGACTAATGCACCTAACTCACCTGAGCCACACATCTTTGGACTATGGGAGGAAACCGGAGCAAACCCACGCAGATGTGGGGAGATCGCGCAAACCCCACACAGACAGTCGCCCGAGATGGGAAGCGAACCCGGGTCCCTGGCAGCACAAATAACGGGCTGAATATCTTCATTCTGTGCCGTACAATTTGGGGAGAAGATTTCTCTGCTAAATTGAATGGCAGTGACAGAAAGATCTGGAATGTTATTTTAGGAATAGTTTGATTGGAAAATGCAATGGCTTTTGAAATATCGAAATGGAATTTACATGCGGATTAAATTTTAAAGAACGTCAGATTTCTATAAATATTTACTCGGGCTGTGGGGACAGGACGACTGATTGATTCAGCTTCCCAAGCTCAGTGACCACTGGGAGTCACGGGGTTTCCTTCCCCGGACTGCAGGGAGTGTACAACAGCAAAACTAGTTGTACACAAGCATCATTAAAACTATTTTGTTCATGGCCCCTCCTCTTTCGGCTTCATTAGCTGACCTCATTCACTGCAGTCAATATTCAAGAGGATCAATTACATCCTTTGCTCCAATTCACAGATTTAACGGCAGATCAATGTACTTTACCAAATGGAAATTGCGTAATTGCACACAGTCTGTGGCCTAAACCAAATAAACCATTCCAGGACAGTTTGTGGAAAAGTATATTGCAGCAGTCAGACAGCTTGCTTGGCTGTGTTTTAACAGTTTAGCTGCTGCAGAGGATCAGCAATCCACCTCGAAACAACACCCGAACGAACTGTGGATGCTGGAAACCAGAAACAAAATTGGAAATTGCTGGAAAAGGTTGGCAGCTCAGTTGGAGAGAAATCAGAGTTAACGTTTCGGGTGCAGCGACCCTTCCTCAGAACTACTAGAAGGGTCACTGGACCCGAAACGTTAACCCTGACCTCTTTCCAGCAGATGCTGCTGGAGCTGCTGAGTTTTTCAGATTTTGCGGCATTCTATGTCTGCTGAGTAAAGCTCAGTACCTGCTGTGCTTTTAACTTGGTCCTAGTGGTATAATGTGTGCTTTGGCAAAAGTGAACTGAATGCAAGAAGTCAAGATTAGTGTGGTGCTGGAAAAGCGCAGCGGGTCAGGCAGCATCCGAGGAGCAGGAAAATCGCTTTTCAGGCAAAATCCCTACATCAGGAAGGAGGCTGGGAGCTGCGGGGGTGGAGAGATAATTGGGAGGGGGTGGGGCTGGAGGGAAGGTAGCTGAGAGTGCAATAGGTGGATGGAGGTGGGATAAAGGTGATAGGTCAGAGAGGAGGAGGAGGGAGACAGTGGAGTCTGCAGATGCTGGAGATCAGAGTTGAGAGTGTGTTGCTGGAAAAGCACAGCAGGTCAGGCAGCATCCGAGGAGCAGGAAAATCAACGTTTCGGGCCAGAGTCCTTCACCATGACACATTCTTGATGAAGCGCTCATGCCTGGAACGTCGATTCTCCTGCTCCTCGGATGCTGCCTGACCTGCTGTGCTTTTCCAGCAACACACTCTCAACACCAGAGGAGGGTGATTCAGGGCTGGAGGAGATGACCTGGGGGGTCATCGCAGGAATGCGAGAAGTCGCGGCCTCAAATCTCAGACAAGCCTTTAGTGGCCCTCCTGTGGCACAATGGTAGTGTCTGTAACTCTGGACTGGGAGCTCTGGATTCAAGTCCCACCTGCTCCAGAGCTGTGTCATAACAGGTTGATTAGAAAAATAGGTTAAATAATACACAAAAAGTCCATCATGACTGGCACGCCATTCAATAAAAGTTATTTGTGTCAGCTCTCAAGTGCAGCCTTACTGTGGTTGGAGTGCACCACCTAGACTGACCCTCCAGTATGTTACTGGGAAGAGTGCAACACAATGGAAGGGGCCAGCGTTTTGGAGACCCCACCTCTTGTCTCTCATCAGAAGATGAGCTTGCTGCTTTCCCCGGGCCCTGCTCAATCACCTCTCTCCCTCAAAAACAGGCAAGCTGGTGATCCAACTCAGAGTTTGCGGCGGGATCTTGCCATGCTGTTCTTACATTTGCCTTCAAAATGGCGGCTGCTGTAGTTCACCGTACATTAAGATCTTTGAGAAGAAAGAAGAACCGAGAGAGATTTAAATTGACGAGCAAAAGGAACGAGGGTGATGTGAGGTAAAATCTTCCCATTCAATGAGTAGTTGGAGTACAAAATGCATTGTCTGGAAATGTGGTGGAGATAGGTTCAACTGAGGCATTCAAGAGGGACTTTGTCGGATTATTTGCACAGAAATCTTTTGACACGGTGGTAATGCCCCTACTCTGGGCCTCAAGTCCCACCTACTCCAGCGGTGTGTAATAACATTGTGGACAGGCTGATTCGAAAATACCATCATCGCCAAAGTGTCAGGATCTTATGGTGCAACGGTGATGTCCCTAACGTGAGGCCTGGGTTTGAGTAAAGGACGCGGGTGAAAGGCAAGAAATTGGCACTGTTTACAGGCACGATGGGCCGAAAGGCCTCATTTTGTACTGTAACAATTTCCTGGCTCCCTGTCGCACACTCTCAGGAGAAGGGGAGGCTCTTTAGGACTCTGTCTTCACCCAGAGAATGGAGAGTTTGCGGAATTCACCCCGACAAACAACGATTGAGGCTAAGACATTGAATGTTTTTAAGGAGGACTTAGATATCATTCTCAGAGGTAAAGGGATCAAAGGGTTTGGGGAGAAAGCGGGAACAGGGGATTGAGTTGAATGATCAGCCATGATCATATTGAATGGCAGAGCAGTCACAAAGGGTCAAATGGCTAACTCCTGCTCCTATTTTCTATGTTTTTACCTAATTCTGTGATGTTTCTGAAAGATACAATCTGATTCTCCTCTTCAGGACTCTGTAATTGAATGGATAATCAGAACTGAGGTTCAACAATTCTGTGGAGGGCACTATTCTGATACTTGGGTTGTGCGAGCCACTTATAAAGATAGTCTCAAGGCCAGCTTGCTTCCACAACTTGTACCTTCACTTGATGGGAATATGACAGATTTGATTTAAAAAGCAAGGGGTCGAGGACATGGAACAGTGCAGCTCAGAGCCATTTACTGTCTATCACAATCGCGCAAAGTGAGGCTGTATGTAACGGCTCTCTGTGTCTGTTAATGCACACCTTCTGACTCACTGAGTCTCAGAAACAAGTATTACCGGGGAGGCTTCCTGGAACATCTTGTGTAGTGTCATTTTGATTGAGAAATTGCTGAGAATAAAAACAGCCTGCCAATCAGAGTGCTTAGCTCTTCACTACACCACATACAGTGAAACCCGCTAAAAATGTATGGTGTGACCCAACGACTTGTCTTAATTGTAAAATAATTGTGTGACAATGACCAACCGATGCTTCACTTAATTCCCTGAAATAAGGATAAACTCATAAAATTGAGCTGGGCGATATGGACTTTTAATTATTAAGTCTGCTAATCAATAACTGCATGTGGAAAGATTGGCTCCAGTTCTATCCTTCACCAACTGCATTCCTGGTGTATAACAAAGAGCAGTTTGCCTCTGCGTAGGTGGATCATAGGTTCAAATACTTATCCAAAACTTGACCACCAGATATGAATTAGAATCCCTACAGTGTGGAAACAGACCTTTTGGCCCAACAAGTCCACACCGATCCTCTGAAGAGTAGCCCTCCCAGATCCATTCCCCTACATATACCCTTGACTAATAGCCTACACTATGAGCAATTTCCCATGGCCAGTTCATCTGACCTGCACACCTTTGTGATGGTGGGAGGAAACTGGAGCATCCAGTGGAAACCCACGCAGACACGGGCTGGATTCAAACCCGGGTCCCTGGTGCTGTGAGGCAGCAGTGCTAACCACTGAGCCACCGTGCCACCCACTGACAGCAAAGGCAGTTCTGAGGGAGTACAGCATGGTTGGATAGATTGTTACTACTACCATCATTGAATCCTCCATTATCAACATCCTGGGGGTCACCATTGACCAGAAACTCAACTGGACTCATCACATAAACACAGTGGCTACAAAAGCAGGTTAGAGGCTAGGAATACTGTGGCAAGTAACTCACCTCCTGATTCCCCAAAGTCTATCGACCATCTACAAGGTACAAGTCAGGAGTGTGATGGAATACTCCCCACTTGCCTGGATGGGTGCAGCCCCAACACTCAAGAAATTCAACACCACCCAAGACAAAGCAGCCCACTTGATTAGCATCACTTCCACAAGCATCCAGCCCCTCAATCACCAACACTTAGTGGCAGCAGTCTGGATGGGTGCAGCCCCAACACTCAAGAAATGCAACACCACCCAAGACAAAGCAGCCCACTTGATTAGCATCACTTCCACAAGCATCCACCCCCTCAATCACCAACACTTAGTGGCAGCAGTGTGTACTATCTACAAGATGCACTGCAGAAATTCACCAAAGATCCTCAGACAGCATCTTCTAAACCCACGACCACTTCCATCTTGAAGGACAAGGACAGCAGATACATGGGAGCACCAACCCCTGCAGGTTCCCCTCCAAGCCATTCACCACCCTGACTTGGAAATATATAGGTGTCCTGTTGCTGGTTCAAAATCCTGGAATTCCCTCCCCAAGGGCATTGTGGGTCAACTCACAGCAAGTGGGCTGCTGCCGTTCAAGAAAGCAGCTCACCCCCACCTTCTCAAGGGGGAGGCAACTAGGGACGGGCAGTAAAATGCTGAGCCCAGCCAGTGATGCTCACATCCCACAAAATGAATAAATAAATAATTGAGGCCTACATCTCAGGCGAATGTGAAATATCCAATTACATGATTTGAAAAGGAGCCGTCTCTCCTGCAGGGACAGTACTTATCCCTCCACCAGCAAAAGAGAGAATTATTTCGTTGATGTGGGTGGATTCTTGCTTTCAAATTGGCGTCTCTGTTTCCTGTGTGATAACGGTGCAAAGAAGTAAACCTTTCTGTCTCTACCTCAGCGACTGGGAGAATCGCTGACGCTCACTGACATTCTACTAATCTGTGACACCACGTAGCTACGCCAACAAGGATTTGTACCAATGAGCCGTCGACACAGACGGTCAACCTGACATCTCATAATCCGATTGCTGGATAGCAGTGATTTAAAGTACAGATCTGCTTAGTAGCTACCATAAAACCTGCACAGCTAGCTACCCAAATTTAAAAAGGAAAAATACTGGCAACATTTGAAGAATGCATTTTTTTACAGCAATATTTTGTTATGCACACTTTTTTTTGTTGTAACGAGGTAGGGTTTTCTCTATTATATCAGTTCCCCTCAGCCTAAAACTGGAGGGAACTTTATTTAGGTGCAATGCAGTAAACTCATTACCTAACCTCAAGGGGACATCTAAGGTAACACTCATTCAGTAAACAGTGCCAAGGGTGCAGTTGCTTTGTATTTATAACGTACTAAGCACACATCTGATGCAATGTGCATGGAATGCACGTAAACAATCTTCTAAAAAAATGTTGTCGCACTCCCAAAGCAAGTCTGAGGACACAGAATACCACAGCCAGTGTCGCTGGGTCTTATAGTTGCATGGACACGTAGTCCAAGCAGAGGAAAATAATCTTAGTCAGCTACCACTGGGCTGTGACTGCAAACTAATTAGAGAGACAGGCTTTTTGGAAACTCTCCCAGATTGCTTGAAAGTAAAAGTGCACATGTGTTTTCAAGCTGTAAGTGTGGTTCTGGCCACCAGAAGAAGACACAGGAAAAAGTAAGTTGGTCTTGCCAACACATTAAAAATAAACCTCAAATGCAAAAGTGTACCAAGGCAAACAACCAAAATTTTGAACCAAACCTATCTCCCATCTCCCACCTCGCTCAGTGTGCCAATGTAACCTTATCCCGAAAATTGGAGCTACAAATGAGAAGACCAAAGGATATAGGAGCAGAATGAGGCCCTTTGGCCCATCGAGTCTGCTCTGCTATTCGATCATGGCTGAAACGTTTCCCATTCTCCTGCCTTCTCCCCATAACGTTTGATCCCCTTACTAATCAAGAAACTATCTATCTCTGTCTTAAAGACACTCAATGGCTTGGCCTCCACAGCCCTTTGTGGCAATAAGTTCCACAGATTCACTCCCCTCTGGTGAAGATACTCCACCGCATCTCAATTCTAAAAGGTCATCCCTTTACTCTGATGGTTGGGTCCTAGTCTCTCCTACCAATGGAAACATCTTCTCCACATCCACTGCATCCAGGCCTCTCAATATTCGCTAAGTTTCAATGAGCTCCCCCCTCATCTTTCCAAACCCCGAGTACAGACCAGAGTCCTCAACTGCTCCTCATATGACAAGCCCGGCATCCCCTGGATCATTCCTGTAAACCTCCTCTGGATCCCCTCCCAGGACAGCACACCTTCCTTAGATACGAGGCCCAAAACCGCTCACAATATTCCAAATGCAGTCTGATCAGAGCCTTATACAGCTTCATCAGTACATCCCTGCTCTTGTATTCTAGCCCCCTCGAAATGAATGCTCACATTGCCTTTGCCTTCCTAACTGCCAACTGAATCGGCATGTTAACCTTAAGAGAATCCTTAACTAGGACTCCCAAATTCCTTTGTGCTTCAGATTTCCAAAGCCAGTCAATGCCTCTAATCTTCCTGCCAAAAAGTGCATAACCTCACACTCTCCCACATTGTACTCCATCTGCCACTTCTTTGGCCACTCTCCCAGCCTGTCCAAGTCTTTCTGCAGCCTCTCTGCTTCCTGAACACTACCCGTCCCTCTACCTATCTTTGTCTCATCTGCAAACTTCGGGCAGATCATTAACGTACAATGTGAATAGCTGTTGGTTCCAATATGGACTCCTGTGGAGCTCTACTAGTTACTGGGTGCCATCCTGAAAAAGACCCCTTTATCCCCCTCTCTGCCTTCTGCCAGTCAGCCAATCCTCTATCCATGCCAGTACTTTGCCCCTAACACCATGGGCTCTTATCTTCCTCAGCAGCCTCCTGTGTGGAACCTTGTCAAAGTCCTTCAGGAAATCCAAATCAATCACATCCACACACTCTTGTCTCACTTGCTCATTACCTCCTCAAAAAATTCAGACAGATTTTTCATCTACTTGATGAAGCCGTGCTGACTCAGCCCTATTTTACCATGCACTTCCAAGTACTTCTCAATCACATCCCCAATAATGGATTCTCAAATCCTACCAGCGGCTGAGGTCGGGCTAACTGGCCTATAATTTCCTGCCTTCTGACTTCATTCCTTCTTAAACAGGGGTGTTACATTATCCATTTTCCAGTCCTCTGGAACCCTTCCTGACTCCAGTGATTCCTGAAAGATGATCACCAATGCCTGCACAATCCCCTCAGCTCGGCCAAATGGGCACTGCAGATGCTGGAGATTAGAGTCAAGATTAGAGTGGTGCTGGAAAAGCTCAGCAGGTCAGGCTGGAAAATCAACATTTCGGGCAAAAGCCTGATGAAGGGCTTTTGCCCAAAACATTGGTTTTCCTGCTCCTCGGATGCTGCCTGATCTGCTGTGCGTTTCCAACACCACTCTAATCTCCTCAGCTACCTCCTTCACAACTCTGGGGTGCAGTCCATCTGGTCTGGGTGATTTATCCACCTTCAGCTCTCCCAGCACCTTCTCCTTAGTGATGGTGACTACACTCACCCTCTGCCCCCGACTCTCTGGTACTTCTGGTCTGCTGCTGGTGATCACTTCTACTCAAATATATTTGACCCCTGGGTGTTTGTGAGCTCAGTGGCTGGCTTATGATGCAGAGTGACTGAAAGCAACATTGGTTCAATTTCTGTAGTGACCGAGGTTACCACAAAGGTCTCACCATCTTGACCTTGTCCCTCACCCGAGGCATGGTGCCCTCACATTAAACCATCACCAGTAGCCTCTCTCGAATGAGAATGTGGGATTATGGTGACTTTGTTTTTAGTTAATACCTACTAGACTCAACATTGGAGCTGGATGTGGTAGGAATTGAATTGAACATGTACCGAGGCACAGTGATAAGCTTTGTCTTGGGAGCAATACGGGCAGAATTAACTCAGTCGTGGTGTATCTTAGCTGTGACAACATCAGCTACAAATGTACAAGTTAGCTGCAAAGATAGGCCATTCTGCCTCTCAAGCTGCTACTCTTCCATTTTATAAATTCATGATTGATCTCTTTCACTCCACCAGCTTGCCTACTCCTGATAACCTTTTCACCTTCTTGACCTACCCTCCAACTTTGTACAATTATTTGACTTGATTTGATTTATTATTGTCACATTTACTGAGGTACATGAAAAGTTTTGTTTTGACTGCAGTACAGCAAGATCATACCATATGAAGTGCATTAGGATAATAGCGAGGAATACAATGTTACAGCTGCAGAGAAGGTGTACCAAGAGCAAGATCAACATCAAATTTAAAATTTGAGAGGTCCACTCAAAAGTGTAATAACAGCGGGGAAGAAGCAGCTCTTGAACCTGTTGGTGCATATGTTCAAACTTTTATATCTTCTGCCTGACAGAAGAGGGTTGGAAGAGATTATAACCGGGGGGGGGGGGGAGGGGTCTTTGATGGTGGTGGCTGCCTTCCTGAGGCAGTGGGAAGTGTAGATGGAGTCAATGGATTGAAGGTTGGCTTGCGTCAGGGACTGGACTGTATTCACCCAACTCTCTGAATTTCTTATGGTCCTGACCAGAGCAGTTGCCGTACCAATCCATGGCCTCCCGATAAAATGCTTTCTGTGAGCATCCATTAAAAAAAGTAAGAATTCTTGGACATGTCAAATTTCTTTCACCTCCTGAGGTATTAGAGGCGCTGCTGTGCTTTGTCTTGAAGTTTGATATGAACTCAGTCTTTTGTTAGTTAACCACCAATGATGAATCTGTCCTTTAGAACTTAAGACAATACAGCATAGAACAGGTCTTTCGGCCCTCGATGTTGCGCCGACCTATGAACTAATCTAAGCCCATCACCCTACACTATCCCATCATCATCCATGTGCTTATCGAAGGACTGCTTGGTACTTCTTTTTTCTCATTGGAACGTTATTTTTTTAACTTTTTAAAAATTCATTCATGGGATGAGGGTGTCACTGGCTGGGTTAGCATTTATTGCCCATCCCTAATTGTCCAGGGGCAGTTAAGAGTCAACCACATTGCTGTAGGTCTGGGCTCACATGTAGGCCGCACCAGGTAAGGATGGCAGTTTCCTTCCCTGAATGACATTAGTGAACCAGATGGGTTTTTCCGACTCTTAATTCCATGTTTTTATTGAATTCAAATCCCCCCACATCCTGTCATGACAGGATTAAAACTCAGGTCTGCAGAACATTACCCGGGTCTCTAGGGTAACAGTGCAGCGATAATACCACTAGGCCATTGCCTCCTCCTAACATTAATATCTAATATCTAACTTTACTGCCTGCAACAGCATCTCCACTGATCTATCCCTCAAACAAACTTGCCAATTCACTTTAACTTGCTCTGTTTTCACGTGCTGCTAATTGCCCTTATATAAGTTTACAACACACTTTGCGGACTGATTTGTCTCACTCTCAAATGGAGTGTAAAACGCCATCGTACCATGATCGCTGCTGGTCTTGAGACGTGGCAGCGAGCTGAAAGCTCATGTGGTCTGCTTGCCACATAAGTACATGGCACAGGAGTGAGACCAAGGGAGCAGACTGATGTACCGCAAGATATGTGGTGCTGGAAAAGCAGCAGCCGAGGAGCAGGACAGTCGACATTTCGAGCAAAAGCTCTTCCCCACCCCCTCCCATTTATTTCTCAGCCCCCTCGGGCCTCCCCACATTCGTGATGAAGAGCTTATGCTTGAAACATCGACTCTCTTGCTCTTCGGATGCTGCCTGACCTACTGTGCTTTTCCAGCACCACACTTTTTGACTCTGACTCCCCAGCATCTGCAGTCCTCACTTTCTCCTAATACCGCACGATAGCCGGCCCTTGACTGATGGCCGGCTACCTGAATTCGTGTCTGTGCTGAGCGGGGAGCACTGGAGGTCTCCAAATGAGGGGTCAAAGTGCAAAAAAAAAACCAAGGCCGGGACACTGTGAGCAGCTATTTAGGCAAACGCTCAGAGAACGAGCGAGTGGGCATCCCTGAGATGCAGCCCGGTACACTCTGTGAGCTAGGGGCCAGTCCAGTATCACAGCAAATTGCTGGTGTGCTCCAACGTGTGGCACTGACGTACAGAATTATATTGGAAATCAGTTGGAGATATGCCATGATGGTGCAGGGAGATGGCACATATCAGAGGTCCATGGGCGTGCAGCATGTGACCAATGCCCTGGAGCTTGCCCTGAGACATTGGTGCCAGCTGTCCAAGATGGAGGTCTGGAGGAACCAGCAGCAAACTGGTGTTGCCAGGTAACCGCTCTGACTTCTATCTTGGGAATTTGTAGCTTCTAGTTTCTATCCGCCCCACAGGAAGCTGAGGCAAGGTTCATTCTTAATGAGAGTGACAGGGATCAGTAATCCCCGTTAAAGATACCATGCCACTCCCTAGTGGGAATCTCATCTTTACATCCAGAACTCTGTTGGAAACAGACTTACAAAAAGAAAGGACATCAATTTTCATTTCCATGCTGATCAGACATCCCAATCTGGCCTCGTCCCATTTGCCAGCATTTGGCCCATATCCCTCTAAATCTTTCCCATTCATATACAACATATAAAAGGCATCTGGATGGGTATTTGTACCAATCTCCACCACTTCCTCTGGCAGTTCATTCCATATACATACCACCCTCAGCTTGGAAAGTTGTCCCTTTTAAATCTTTCCCCTTGCACCTTAAACCTGTGTCCTCTAGTTTTGGACTCCCCCACCCGAGGAAAAAGACCTATTCTTTCCCCCATGATTTTGTATACCTCAAGAGCATGAGAAGAGGGTGTTGCTTGGTTGGTCTTTGTTGATCTGGTGGTACAGGAAGTTAACTGTCAATCTTTGTCTTCGAGCCAGGACACTAGACTCTGATTGGTCACGTTGTTGCAATGTGATTGTGCTACTGGATATCACTTATTAAATATTCCAAAATGTGCTAAGAATTACACAAGCAATTTAAGTCTATTCTTCAGCTCCAAGGTGTGACATATGTGAATGTACTAGAAACTCCATGTTTTGCATTTAGAATTTGTACACACATTGCACCTTTCTCATAGAAAGAAAGAATCATAGAATCCCTACAGGAGGCCATTCAAGTCCAAACCAACCTTCCAAGAAGCTCCCACACAGATCCACTCCTCCTACATTTCCCACGGCTAACCCACCCAGCACACACATAACCCTGAACACAATGGGCATTTTAGCATCGCCAATCCACCTGACCTGCACATCTTTGGACTGTGGGAGGAAACCGGAGCACCTGGAGGAAACCCACGCAGACACAGGGAGAATGTGCAAACGCCATGCAAACAGCCAAAGATGGAATGGAACTTGGATCCCTGGCACTATGAGGCAGTAATATTAACCACCAAGACCCATACCATCCCAGGGATTAAAAGTAATTTTGATAAAACATCTGGAATTGAGTCTTGTGATGACTATGGAATTGTTGTTGGTTGAGAAAGTGAGGGCTGCAGATGCTGGAGATCAGAGCTGAAAATGTGTTGCTGGAAAAGCGCAGCAGGTCAGGCAGCATCCAAGGAACAGGAGAATCGACGTTTCGGGCATAAGCCCTTCTTCAGGAATTCCTGTCGATTCTCCTGTTCCTTGGATGCTGCCTGACCTGCTGCGCTTTTCCAGCAACACATTTTCAGCAGTTGTTGTTGGTTGTCAGGACAGAAAAATCAATGTGAGGTACTGCATTTTGGCAAAGCAAATCGGAGCAGGACTTATACACTTAATGGGAAGTTACTGAGGAGTGTTGCTGAAAAAGAGACCTTGGAGTGCAGATGCATAGCTCCTTGAAAGTAGATAGGATATTGAAGGCAGCATTTGGTATGCTTTCCCTTTTGGTCAGAGTATTGAGTATAGGAGTTGGGAGGTCATGTTGTGGCTGTACAGGACATTGGTTAGGCCACTTTTGGAATATTGCATCCAATTCTGGTCTCCTTCCTATCAGAAGGATGTTGTGAAACTTGTGAAGGATGTTCAGAACCCCATTCAATTCTATTTTGATTTAATCCCTACCCTCCACTTCACTGTTTGATCACACAGCATTGCCCTTCGATGTGAAGGGCACTGTTTGTCACTGGCCACTCGGGTGTTTCCTTTCTCCCTGGTGGTGGAAACTGCACCTTGTGTTTTTCACTGTGTCTCACACCTGCACACACACACATGGGTGCGAGGGAAAATTAAGCACTACCGCAGTTAGGCGGTAGTGTGGGATAATAAAAATAAAGAAAAAGGGTTCAGAAAAGATTTACAAAGATGTTACCAGGGTTGGAGGGTTTGAGCTATAGGGGAGAGGCTGAATAGGTTGGCAATTACAACATCTGGATGGGTATATGAATAGGAAGAGTTTAGAGGGATATGGGCCAAGTGCTGGAAAATGGGATTCAATGAGGTTGGGATATCTGGTCGGCATGGACGAGTTGGACCGAAGGGTCTGTTTCTGTGCTATAGATCTCTATGACTTTGACTCTTTGACCTTATGCTCTTTAGGGTTCACTGGGGCTCTTTCAGGAAGGAAATCTGCCAACCTTACCTGGTCTGGTCTATGGCTAACACTTAACTGCCCTCGGGACAGTAAATATTCATCTGACCAGTGACACCAGCATCTGAAGAATGATTTGTTTTTAAATCACAAAATAGATCTGTAGGTTTTTATTGCATTGTTGTTTGTGGGCCTTTGCTGTTTTGTTATTAAATTGGCTTTTGCTTAAAGTTGAGAGTACAACTTCCCCAGAAGAGAGAAAAAAAGCTGCAATTATATAATATCAATACGACAATGCTTCTCTATAGCCTTCTACGGCACAGTAATAGTGTCCGTACCCCTAGACTGGGAGGGCTGGCTTCGAAAACCACTTGGTGTATAATAACATTTCTAAACCGGTTCCTTAGAAAAAAAACTTGCTGACAGAAGCAGACTTCAGTGGTTGCCTGGATATAGATTCCTCACCCTTACCTTTCTGAGAACATACACACACATCCCATACAGAAAGGACAAATTCTATCAGAATACTCCTTTTATCTTGTCATTTTCTGTTGTATCCCATCCATGAAGGGAAAGAAGAAAAAAAAATCGCAGAATTTTATTAATTCCTGGCTGCCTGCTGATGTCAGCTTTTTGAAAAAACGCATCAGTGGTTAATTTGTTTAATGGTCGTTTGATTGCGTGTTTAAGATTCTCTGACTCAACACTGTACAGTACTACTTTAACAGTTCATAAGTAGAAACTCTTTCTATCGTCTCACTGGTTATGGAAGCATCACTCTCGCACACATCATGGCCATAACTGTATTTGTTACAACCTGTGTGCATGCCAATTCCGGTGGTTATTAATGGTATTCGCTTGCTGTATCTAAGACACACCCAGCCTCCCTAATTTGTTCTGTAATCGAACCCACCGATTAGTTGAGTCTGATAATGAGTTGGCTCGGTCTGACTAAATATAGCTCAAATGAAAGCATAGGATACATAGAGCTGCCTGCAGTGTTTGCACCCTTTCCAACCACTGGCAGAGAGTTCAAGACTAATCTTCACACGTCGAGTTCACGCTTTCACACAACGCAAATATGCAAAACCGACGTTATTTAACTTCCCGTCCAATTCACTCTCAGATTGCAGAGTGTCACTAGAAGGTGCTCAGCTATTTCTTTTGAGGCAGGGGTTGCTGGGGTGGGAGAAGATGTTGGAACAGTCACAAATCATCTCAAGACCCGTACTGCAGGGACTACAATACAGGCCATTCAGCCCCACCGGTCAAAGCCGGTGTTTTTATTTGTCTGTGTGGGTGTCACTGGTCAGCATTTGTTGTCCATCCCCAATTAAGAGTCAACCACATTGCTGCGGGTCATATATCGGTTCAGACCAGGTTAGGACAGCAGTTTTAATAGATGTGGAGCAGATTTGGGCTGCAATGTTGACTGTCCTGCTCTTCGGATGCTCTCTGACCTGCAGTGCTTTTCCAGCTTCACATCTATTGACTCCAGCTTCCAGCATCTGCAGTCCCTTACTGCCTTCAGGACGGCAATATCCTCTCCAAAGGACATCAGTGAACCAGATGGGCTTTTTTTTTCTGACAATCAGCAATGAATTCAGTCATTTGACTCTTAAATACAGATCTTTATTGGAATCAAATTCCGCCATTGCCATGGTTGGATTTAAGCCCAGGCCCCCAGAACATTACTTGGGATGCTGGATTAAAAGTTCAGTGATAGGACCACGAGATCACCACTGCCCCATGCTCCACTGAAGTCTCCTCCTCATTCAATTCTACACTGCCAACTCCTTCATACAATATCTTTCAATTATTCCTACAATGTGCACCTCTGCTAATAACTTCCACATTTACATTGAATTCTTTACTTGATTACTTTATGATGAGCTGACTCTAATTGCCTCTTGTTGTGTTCTTCTGCACTAGGAAGCACAGAATCTCAGTATCCATTCTTTCAAAACCATTCATAATTAAAATAGAAACAATCTTAGGTTTCACATCTGAGAGTCAGATGGTGCAGAGGGAAACCAAATGGCAATTTTTACATATTACTAAATGTATTTAACAATGCAACGTCATTGGCTCCCTCCTCCCGAAGTGATACATGGTGTCCCAGAAGTCCATCTTGAAATGTGCTTAAGATACTTAATCAATGGTTTATTCTTCCATCCTTAACCTTAAGAATGCAATTAGCATACTATTAACAGATTAGCCTTACTTCAAATTAAAATGTTAGAACATGTAAATGATATTTTAATATACACCAGAAAAGAAGGGAAAAAATGATTTTTTCATATTCCGTACACCACCAATGGAAAACATCTCTTCGCTCGGAACTCCAACAGTGTCATTGCACAGGCATTCTGTTTTGTAAAATGATCTGAGAATTGACACCTTGCATCTAAGTATCAACTTGAAAGCTTTTATTCTTCCTAGCATCCCTCATTGACTACCGAGCTCAATCACACCTATTGTCAAACGCACATTATCCTGAAAGGATTATTTTCACTGAAGCGTAGGAGGCTGAGAGGCGACTTTACAGGGGTTAATAAAATCATGAGAGGCAAAGATAAGGTTAATGGGAGGTGTCTTCTCCGTAGGATGGGGGAGTCCAAGACTATGGCGCACATTAAGGTGAGAGGAGAGAGATTTAGAAAAGACATAGTTAAAAATCACACAACACTAGGTTATAGTCCAACAGGTTTAACTGGAAGCACAATTTGTCAACCATCTGATGAAGGAGCGGCGCTCCGAAAGCTGGTGTGCTTCCCATTAAACTTGTTGGACTATAACCTTAGTGTTATGTGATTTTTAACTTTGTACACCCCAGTCCAACACTGGCATCTCCAAATCATGACTAGAAAAGACATGAGAGACAATTTTATTTTTTACACCGAGGGTGGTTCGCGTGTGGAATGAACTTCCTGTGGAAGTGGTAGATGTGAGCACAATTACAACGTTTAAAAAACATTTGGATAGGTACATGAATAGAAAACGTTTGCAGAGACATGGGCCAGGAGCAGGCAGGTGGGACTAGTTTAGTTTGGGGTTATGTTCAGCATGGACTCGGAGGGTCTGTTTCCATGCTTTATGACTCTATGACTGTATAACAGCATTCAATGGGCAAACTATTCCTTCCTTGTGTAGAATTTACCTGAAAATTTTGGACAATATTGGTGTTACCATTGACCAGAAACTGAACTGGAGTCAAAAGAATCATGTGACTACAAAAGCTGATCAGAGGCTAGGAATCCTGCAGCAAGAAACTCAACCCCTGGCTCCCCACCAGCTGTCCACTATCTACAAGACACAGGTCAGGAGTGGGATGGAATACCCCCTGGATGACTGCAGCTCCAACAACACTCAAGAAGACTGATAGCATGGAGAACAAAACAGTCCACTTGATCAATAGCCCATCCACCACTTCAGACATGCACTCACTCCCCCATCAAGGCATAATAGCAGCAACGTGTATCATCTGCAGCAACCTTACAGCAATCTAGCAATTTCAGAAGGCTGAGGGCATTAGATTCATGGGAACACCAGCTAGTTCCACTCAGGCCACATACCAGCCCGACTGCGAAGCATATCACCATTTCTTCACTTTCAAAATCCTGGAACTTCCTCCCTGAAAGTGCTCTGGGTACAACTGGGTAGGGTGACACTGCTGCCACACAGCGCCAGGGACCCAGGCTTGATTCCAGCCTCGGGCGACTGTCTGTGTGGCATTTGTACGTTCTCCCCGTGTCTGCATGCGTTTCCTCCGGGTGCTTCGGTTTCCTCCCACAGTCCAAAGATGTGTAGGTTAGGTGAATTGGTCATGCTAAAAATTGTCCATAATGTTCAGGGATGTTTAGGTTAGATGCATTAACCAGGGGTAAATGTAGGGGATTGGGTCTGCGTGAGATACTCTGCAGAGGGTCGGTGTAAGCTTGTTGGGCCAAATGGCCTGTTTCCACCCTGTAGGGATTCTATGAACTATACCACGTGAAGTGCACAGGTTGAAGAAGTTGGCTTTCTATCACTTTCTCAAAGGCATCTAGAGATGGGCAATCAATCCTGGCAGTGCCAACAATGCTCACATCCTGTAAATTAATAAATAAAACCAGCATCTGGTCTCTGCCTGAGTGCACTGCCAAAGCAATTCCCCATTTGAGCTTTTCAATTGCCATGTCTCTTCTTTAGATGTAATGCCATCTTCCTGAGATTCCTGGCATGATCTGTCTGCCAGTACCTTTTGATTGTTAAATAAACCTTACTCTAGACCTCTTCTGCTTAATATCAAAGCTTTTCAATTTAAAGCCTGAATTCCAATCTTCCCATGACCTTTCCATGCCTTCTGTTTGACAGTTTTCTCAATCCCCAGTATTAAGGTTTACCCCAGATGGCCTTATAACTCCAAATTCTTCCCCCAGAGTTCACATTTTGATGGATTCCCTTTTCATCAAGGATTCACGGATGAGGGAAGTAATTGAACTGATTGGAGGCCCTTCTCGGGGCTGGGGAACTATCCCAGAGTATAGAGGTCTCTTAGAATCTTCACAATCTTAGAATTGCTACAGTGTGGAAACAGGCCCTTCGGCCCAACAAGTCTACACCCACACAGACCCATTCCCCAACCCTATTATCCTATATATGTACCCCTGTCTAACGCATCTAACCTACACATCCCTGAACACTATGGAGCAATTTAGCACGGCCGATTCACCTAACCTGCACATCTTTGGAATGTGGGAGGGAACCCACGCAGACACAGGGAGAATGTGCAAACTCCACACGAGGCTGGAATCGAACCTGGATCCCTGGCGCTGTGAGGCAGCAGTGCTAACCACTGAGCCACGTGCCACCCGTATTGTGGGATTTGGGATTCCTTCCTGTCAGTGAAGATGACACCTCCCAAGCATCTGAAGAAAACCCTTTGCATGGACCATCCACAACGAGGCAGCTGTGCCCTTGCAGTTTGGTTGACTAGATCACTTCTCATGAAGAATCCGTTGCTAAAAGAAACCATAATAGCAGGCTCAATGGTTAGCACTGCTGTCTCACAGTGCCAGGGACCTGGATTCGATTCCACCCTCGGGCAACTGTCTGTATGGAGTTTGCACATTCCCCCTGTGTCTGTATGCATTTTCTTCCACTGTCCAAAGGTTAGATGAATTGGCCATGCTAAGTTGTCCACAGTGTTCAGGGATGTGTAGGTTAGGGGCATTAGTCAGGGGTGAATGTAGAGTAACAGGGTAGGGGAATGGGTCTGGGTGGGTGTCCCTTCGGAGGGTCAGTGTGGACTTGTTGGGCCGAAGGATCTGTTCCCACACTGTAGGGATTCTGGGATTTATACTTCCACATATATTATGGTTTGCTAATGGAGAAGGAGAAGGAGACAACCAATCTTTTCTGGTCTGGTCTATGTGTAACTCCAGACTTGCTTGATCTTTAACTGCCTTCAGGAATGGACAATTAAAAGCTGCCCTAGCCAGCAACTCTGTGAATGAATTAAACAAAAAAACTTCTAAAATCATTATGAGCAACTCCACCCTGTGTAACACTCCCCCACCCCTGCCCATTTTCAGTCAGAAATTCAGGCAGTGCTCTAAGATTGGTGCCTATCCAATTTACCATCGCGTTATCTACAGTCATCCCATTGTCATTAGCATGATTAAAAATCTGGTTGCCACATCATTAAAATAGAAAGTGAAATTGGGCTGGATTTTACAGCCTACCACTGGCTTACATACAGTATCCCTGTAAAATGCAGCATGTGGTCTGTAATCTACACCTTCCCATTGGCTTCCAGCCTGTCCCCCTTTTTCCGGCATGTAGTGGAAACATCAGGGGCAAGATTTAGCAGATTTAAGTATCCAGGGAAATTTGAAAATTATTTCATTAATGGCCTGTACAGTTTAGTTGAAAAGAGTGAAGGTTTGAAATCAAAATACAAAAGATACCAATTTCATAGAATCCCTACATTATAGAAGGTGGCCATTTAGCCCATCAAGTCCACACCACTCTCCAAACAGAATCCCACCCATACTCACCCCTTCCTATCCTGTAACCCTGCATTTCTGGTGGGTAATCATCCAACCTACACATCCCTGTACACTATCAGCAATTTAGCCTGGCCAATCCACCCTAACCTGCACATCTTTGGCCTGTGAGAGGAAACTGAAGCACCTGGAGGAAACCCACACAGACACGGGGAGAAATATGCAAACTCCACTCAGACAGTCACCAGAGGCTGGAATCGAACCCGGCTCCCTGGTATTGCAAGGCAGCAGTGCTGAGTGTTGTTGGAAGTATTGATGAATTATTGTCACATCAATTCCAGTCCAAAGAAGATCTGGCTTTGGAGAAAGCTATTCAAATTGCACGATAAGCAGAAACAAGGACGACTCACAAACAAATCCGGAGAGGCAAAGGGCATCCTTGTCACAGGATGGTAACAGAATCCATCCACTCTATAGGCTACGTACACTCTACAGACATTTGTGATAGGTCAACACAATGAATAGGCCTTGCAACAGATACTAAGCATCAGTGCCTACCTATGACCAAAGGATGTTGCATCTGCAAAGGTACAGGTTACTTCCAGAAAGTGTGCAGACTTAAGAATCAATTTCAGAGCAGCAAAACAACAAATGCTTACTCATACAAAGATGCTAAAACAATAGAATCACCATTGGAAAAGGTACCCAAAAGGGAGAAATCAATAATTGAAATGACTGGAGTTTGGCACGACCTGTTTAAGTCAATGAATACCATATTAATTTAAGCTTGGCGCAGGGGTGAATTTCACCGTCCTATCAGATCTAATATAATGGCTAGAGAAACAGAAGTCACAGCCTACAGTCATGGTACAAGTGGAGTAACTCCTAATGTGACAGTTATTCTACAAGTTACATTACAACTTGACAACTGTCAAACAGAAGAGAATGCTGACATAATACATCATCAGGAAATCACATGACAGAGTCATACAGCATGGAAACAGACCCTTCGGTCCAACCAGTCCATGCCGAACATAATCCCAAACTAAACTATTCTCACTTGCCTGCTCCTGCCCCATATCTGTCTAAACCTTTCCTATTTATGTACTTATCCAGATGTCTTTTAAACATTGTAATTCTGCCTGCCTCTACTACTTCCTTAGGAAGTTAATTCCACGCGCAAAACATGCCCTCTGTAAAACAAAATTGCCCCATGTGTTTTTAAATCTTTCTCCTCTCACCTTAAAACTTTGCCCCCTTGAAATCCCCCAAACGAGGGAAAAGACAATTACCATTAACCTTATCTATACCCTTCATTATTTTATAAACTTCTATAAGGTCACCTCTCAACCTCCTACACTCCAGTGAAAAATCTCAGCCATTCTTTATAACTGAAACCTTCCACACCCGGCAACGTCCTGGTAAATATCTTCGGAACCCTCTCCAGCCTGTAATATCCTTTGTATAACTGGGCGATCATAACTGGACACAGTATTCCAAAAAGAGGCCTCACCAATGTTCTGTACAACCTCAACATGACAGCCGAACTCTCTGAACAGGTTAGCATGTTTTGCCCTTAAACCTATTCAAAAGGTTGAGAAATTTGAAGAACAGAGCGGTAAAAGGTCCATTGAGATGGGATATCCTAAACTGTTCACAGGACTAGAGCAAGGTCAAGAGTGTGGTGCTGGAAAAGCACAGCAGGTTAAACAGTATTCGAGGAGTAGGATATTCGACGTTTCATGCATAAGCCCTTCATCAGGATTAGGGCAACTCAATACTGAATATGGCATCATTAAGGAAAGGATGCTCAACCGTACATTGGACCAGACTAGATTCCCTCAAAATATATTAAGAAGATTTCCTAGACTTTGCCTTTTTCTCATTTTAAAAGGTCAATATAAGGTATTGTATTCCAGATGCAATTCGATTGGTCAAACTACCAGATATAAAGGAAAACACACTTTATTCATACACTGTAGATAAAATACAACAAAAGAAAATAATGAAAAGAATTGGCTTAGCTGTAACTCTGTTGAAATGCTTAACAAAATAATAGATAAATCAGCTGCTAAACAGTAACTGTTCCAATGTAGTAACATCCCATAAACACACCTTTGGCAAAAGGAAAATCAGAACACACATTTGAGTCCAGCAGCTCATAAAAACCATAAAGAGAGAGTGAAGCAGCAGGGAGAGATGAGTTGCAGCTTCCAACCCCGCTGAGACCCCAGCCACAACAGTGAAAACTAAAAAATCCTGGCTCTGTGTGAATCTGACTACACCCATTCAGGCTGCTTCTATTGTTGCAACTTTTCAAAAAAAAAAAGGCCTTACAAACTGTTTACTTTATTGGCTTTTCAAATAGAAAGCTCGGTATCTTTGTCAAGGGATAAAACAGGGCTTACATGCAATATTAAAATGTTCACGGGCTGAAAGACGTACCCTCAAGAAAATGTGCAAATTTCCTAAGGAAGTTACTCACACCTTGGCACACATTGTTGAGGAGGATGGAAGAAGGTCAGGCCTACAGAAAATGAAGGCCTTTTCAAAGCTTTCCGATCCAAAGTAGGTGCATGACCTGCAGAGGTTTCCTGTTTTGGTAAGTTGGCAGAGTTGTTGCTTTCACTTAGCCACGCCCACTGAATCCTTGCGAGACCTCCGCTAGAAGGCATAAGGATAGCGCTGGGACTCAAAGGAAGATGCTTTCTGAAGATACATGGACATACATCCAAAGACTTCCTGGCATACTCCAAACCACTTTGGCATGCTATGAACCATCCTTTCCAATTGCCGTAGCTGTGGGTGTTTCAACACTAGGCAGAGGAGTGTTGATCTTTCAGGGGCAACCAAATGGATATTGGCAACCGGTGCATGATGCTTCAAGATAGACTGCACAGTTAAGAAGGATCTTTCTTGGGGTTATAAGGCCTGGGCATAGAGAGCTGCAGCTCCCCATGAGACCACGGCCAAGAGTGAGTGGCAACTGCTTATGTTTGACCTACTGTATTGCTGCAAACTATCACTGTGGACAGGGGTAAAGACGTTATGTGCCACCAACAAAGAAGAGATATCAGGGTTGGGTATGAAATGTTCACCACACGTGGGGATCCTCTGATCATGTCAGACAATGGATTGCAGTTTGCTAATGAGGCCTTTCAGCCATTTTGGATTGGAGCTTGGGGGGAAAGATGAGGTAGGATTCAAATGGACAAATCCTTTTTGGAGAAAAATTAGGTTTCTATCCAGCTTTGTGTAGTTACCAGGAACCGGCCCACCCCGGTCACTGGGGTCCAGCACAACCCGGTCACCGGGGTTCGACCCAGTCCAATTACTGGGGTTTGGCCCACCCCATTGTGAGTTGTTGCTAACAACATTGTTGATGGAGAGAAAACTAAAAATTGCTACGAAAGAGGTTGTCTCAAAGTTGAGTCCACGGTAATACAAAACTGTTTGTAAGAATATTACAAACATCATCACTCTGCTGAGTATAAAAAGCACCTTGGACAATAGGCTTGCTCCAGTCTGAGAGAGATAACTGGTGGCAGCTGAACCAAAGGGTCCTAACCCTGCAGGTGAGGGGAGAGGTTGAGAAGGAAAGTCCGTGATGGCACTTCAGCCTGTGTGGAAATATAACCCAATGCTATTGGTATCGCTCTGCATTACAAACCAACCATCCAACCAATGAGCTAACAGCCAATTCCTGATTCCTGCATTGTCTTCCTGCATACAGTGCATATATTCCACTTTTATAACTTGTGTGTCCCTGTGGGAGAAAGTGAGGACTGCAAATGCTGGAGATCAGAGCTGAAAATGTGTTGCTGGAAAAGCGCAGCAGGTCAGGCAGCAACCAAGGAGCAGGAGAATCGACGTTTCGGGCATGAGCCGTTCTTCAGGAATGAGGAAAGTGTGTCCAGCAGGCTAAGATAAAAGGTAGGGAGGAGGGACTTGGGGGAGGGGCGTTGGGAATGCGATAGGTGGAAGGAGGTTAAGGTGAGAGTGATAGGCCGGAGTGGAGGTGGGGGTGGAGAGGTCAGGAAGAAGATTGCAGGTTAGGAAGGTGGTGCTGAGTTCGAGGGTTGGGATTGAGACAAGGTGGGGGGAGGGGAAATGAGGAAACTGGAGAAATCTGAGTTCATCCCTTGTGTGTGTCCCTGTGCATTGCATGTGTACTGGTTATTCCATTGTACAGCCTATCCTTATTATTGCATGGAGTACGTGTTCCTGTGTGTTTCCATACACCGTGTGTGTACAATCAGTTCCTGGTTCCAGCATATATTATGCTGCTGTGTGCCATGTAGTTACATGTTCAGTGTTCCTGTATGCAGTGAGTGTGCAGGGTGTTCCTGTATGCAATCTGTGTTTTCATGTTTGTTAATTAGCAATTACTATGCACAGCTGAAAATGTGTTGCTGGAAAAGCGCAGCAGGTCAGGCAGCATCCAGGGAACAGGAGAATCGACGTTTGGGTACACCTGATCAGGTCCTGGGGAATTACCCACCTTTATGCGTTTCAAGACATCCAGCACTTCCTCCTCTGTAATGTGGACATTTTGCAAGATGTCACCATCTTTTTCCCTACATTCTATATCTTCCATATCCTTTTCCACAGTAAATACTGATGCAAAATATTCATTCAGTATCGCCCCCATTTTCTGCTGCACCACATAAAGGCTGCCTTGCTGATCTTTGAGGGCTCTATTCTCTTCCTCGTTACCCTTTTGTCCTTAATGTATTTGTAAAAACCGTTTGGATTCTCCTTAATTCTATTTGCCAAAGCTATCTCATGTTCCCTTTTTGCCCTCCTGATTTCGCTCTTAAGTATACTCTTACTTCCTTTATACTCTTCTAAGGATTCACTCGACCTATCCTGTCTATACTTGACATATGCTTCCTTCTTTTTATTAACCAAATCCTCAATTTCTTTAGTCATCCAGCATTCCCTATACTTACCAGCCTTTCCTTTCACCCGGACAGGAATATACTTTCTCTGGATTCTTGTTTTCCAGCCGTCCCTTTACCTGCGAACATCTGCTTCCAATCAGCTTTTGAAAGTTCTTGCCAAATACCGTCAAAATTGGCCTTTCTCCAATTTAGAACTTCAACTTTTAGATCTGGTCTATCCTTTTCCATCACTATTTTAAATCAAATGGAATTATGGTCGCTGGCGCCAAAGTGCTCCCCCACTGACACCTCAGTCACCTGCCCTGCCTTATTTCCCAACAGTAGGTCATGTTTTGCACCTTCTCTAGTAGGTACATCCACATACTGAGTCAGAAAATTTTCTTGTACACATTTAACAAATTCCTCTCCATCTAAACCTTTAATACTATGGCAGTCCCAGTCTATGTTTGGAAAGTGAAAATCCACCACCATAACACCCTATTATTCTTACAGATGGTAGAGATCTCGTTACAGGTTTGTTTCTCAATTTCCCTCTGACTATTAGGGTGTTTATAGTACAATCCCAATAAGGTGATTATCCCTTTCTTATTTCTCAGTTCCACCCAAATAACTTCCCTGGATGTATTTCCAGGAACATCCTCCCTTAGCACAGCTGAAATGCTATCCTTTATCAAAAACACCACTCCCCCTCCTCTCTTGCCTCCCTTGCTATCCTTCCTGTAGCATTTGTATCCTGGAACACTAAGCTGCCAGTCCTGCCCATCCCTGAGCCATGTTTCTCTATTTGCTATGATATCCCAGTCCCATGTTCCTAACCATGCCCTGAGTTAATCTGCCTTCCCTGTTAGGCCACTTGCATTGAAATAAATGCAGTTAAATATATTACTCCAACCTTGTCCCTGCCTGCCCTGACTGTTTGATTCTCTTCTCTTCTCAACTGTACCAGTCTCAGATTGATCTCTTTCCTCACTATCTCCCAAGGTCCCACCGGCCCTCACTAGCTCGTAGCACCGGGAGTAATCCAAATATTACTACTCTTGAGGGCCTCCTTTTTAAATTCCTGTCTAACTCTCTGTCATCACCCTTCAGAATCTCAACCTCTTCCCTTCTTATGGCATTGGTTCCAATGTGGACAATGACCTCTTGCTGGCCCCTCTCCCCCTTGAGAATATTCTGAACCCTCTTGTAGCTATTGTATTTAACTAGGCAATGGAACTTGCACCTAATGGTGTCATGGAATAAACAATACCTTAAGAAGACAAGTGCTTTGCCTTGTGAAGACTCACTTGTGGATCGTTTTTTTTTGTGAACTGAATAAGCCCTTAGACCCATTTGTAAACTTGTGGTGCTCTGGTAGTGTCAGTACCTCTGGCCTAGCAGGTCTGTGGCCCTTATGGGTACTCACAAAATGTTCAAACAGGTTGGTTTTAGCAAGAAGTTGTTGGCGGCAACTACCCCTACCCCAAAGACAAGTTGTTAGCTGGTTCTGCAGCACATTCTGACTAATCAGTACTATCTTCTGCGTATTTCCTCTTGTAAATTACAGATTTCCAATGTGTGCCATCTGTTTCGGTTTTCCCTCAGAGATGAATGGCTGAGTTTTGAAGTGAATTAGATTGCTACATTGTACAAGGCAAATGATCAACCTGCCATCTCTGCAATTGCTACCAATTCAAATCTATTCTCTGGCCTATCCTTGTACTCTTTCTGACTCTTGATTTTCTTAAAATTATTCATTTCTATTTTCAAATCTATCATGGACCGTATGTAACCCACATGTTTTGGTCAGACACCCTATAAGTCCTAATAAACTTCTATCCAGAACTAATTCCTCCTAATCTCTCTCTTCATTTTGCAGCTGATAAGATTACCCTTTATAACCGTCTAAGATTTCCATGCTCCTCCAATTCTGACCTTTTAGGTATCCCCAGTTTTAATCAAGCCAAGATTAAATCATCTGGAATTCTCACTCAACTGGATCTCTCTCTCTCGCACACACACACCTCCTTTAACATTGCTTTTTTGACTCAAGTCTTTGCCCAATTTTTCAAGGATCTCCTCACAATGGCTCAGTGTCACATTTTGGCTGCTAATGCTCCTGCAAAGGGCACTGAGATCCTTTATTACATTAAAGCTGTTGTAATATGAACAGAAGTGATGAGCAACTCAATTATTGAGACAGAATATTGTTTTAGATCATCAAAATCATGCAGTATTCTCTTGACTGTAAATAAACAAATCCTGTCGAAACATCTACATTATCCTTTTCTATTGTTACCAGGTTTTCGTAAAAGCAAACCCAACTGCCTTAGTGTCTCTTTAATATTGCCAATTATTAATGTGAAGTCAGAAGCACTAATTTCCCTGTGTACAGCAAGTGTATTGCTTTGAAAAGTGTGTAAAGTAATGTGTACAGTAATGTGTTTCTGTGTGCATGTGTCTGTTTATTTTGATTGAGCAGTCTAATCCTGATTGCTGTGTGCACATTTGTGTACTGTGTGTTCTTATGTGCAGTGAGTTCCTCTATGCAGTGTGTTCCTGTATATCGCCTATGTACCAGCTAATCCTGTGTGGTCAACTCCTCATTCCTGTTAGCACCATATTCCTGTAGTGTGTATCCCTTTTGTGTAGCTTCTATGTCCCTGTGCACTGCATCGAGTGGGTATTCTTCATTATTGTGTACACAACATGAATTCCTGTCTGGATCATGTGTGTTCCCATGTACTCAATGTACACAATCAGTTCCTAGTTCCAGCATACATTGTGTTCTCATGTGCCACGTATTTCCTGTGTGCAATGAGTGTGCTCATGTGTGCAGTGTATTCCCCATGTCTATGTTTCTGTGTACCTTTTCTCTGTTGATTTTTATACACAGTCAATTCCTGATTCCTGTGTGCGTTACTTTATTGCTATACCATTATTCCTGTGTGCAGTGGACTCCTCCTGCAGTGACAGTGTTTCTGTGTAACATGGGCCCACCAACTTTTCCTGTCTACAGTCTATTCCTAATTCCTGCGCAGTGTGTGTTCCTATGTAATATGGTGTACCTACTTTTCCTGTGTAGCATCTATTCCTGATTCCTACATACATGTATTTACGTGTACCGTGTACTCCTGTGTGCCATGTGTCTTTTACAGTGTACTGGGTGCATAGTCTCTGTACATTGCATTTGTATGTGTAGTCTGTGTACTGGCTATTCCTATACACAATATACACTGTGCATACGGTGTTCCTATGTATTGTGTGCACAGTGAGTGTGTTCTTATATCCAGTTTATCCCTGATTCCAGTGTGCGGTGTGTCCCTCTATACAGTTTATCCCTGATTCCAGTGTGCAGTGTGGCTCTATATCTCTGATTCCCATGTGCAGTGTGTCCCTGTATTCAGTTTATCCCTGTTTCCTGTGTACAGTTAGAGTTCCTGTACACCGTATTTATTATCCATCTCTCACAGATTTACATTCTTTTGAGTTCAGAAAATTGAAGGTGATCCAACGATGGCTATAATGATCAAGTGACTTATTAGCACAGATGATGATAAATATCACAGATATATTTGCTTTGTGGATGCCATCAGAAAGAGAGTACCATCTTAGAAGTGGAGATAGTTAGGCAGGGGTAAAATTAGGACGCACCTTATCATACAAAATTTCTTTGGCATTCCAGATAAATTGGAGTCCTTAAGGCTGCTGTGATAAGATTCTTACTGGGTACTAATTTGTTGGGGTATGGAGCAAAGGTAGGCATTGATCATAACTATCTAAAACCTTGACTGTAACAAAATGTTGGAATGGGGAGCTGTGATAAACGGCCTCCTGTTGTTTCTGTTCCCAACCACCACACAGTAATTATAATCCGCGAGCTTGCAATGTCAAGATTTAACCTCCACCCAGTTTTTCTTCATGATCTGACGTGTAACGCTGGGTTGACAGACAGGGTGGTGAAATTCAAATGGAGACTTACTTCAGATAAAAGCACTCGCAATGAGCTACAGCACTCTGCCAGCACCACTTCAAACTTTCTCCTGTCGGTGAAGTCCTGTTTTCAATAGGTGTCCTGTTTGAATGGTTTTGTTGTTGGTTGCTAAGCAACTCTTTTGTGAGTCATCTTTTCATGAGCCTGCAGGGGCCTCCCTTGACACTGAGCGTGCCTCTCTCATACTCTCTGCCCACTTTTGAAGCACAGCTCCCAGTGGCTAACACCTGTTGACCGATCCCCATAACAGCTAGTACATGCTGAGGCCAACACCAAAGCCTCAGAGTATACATTTACAACATGATGTTCCATCAGAGCTCTGCAACATGGGAAGCTCAAACACATTGTGTTCAGCTATGAGAGCCTGCTTTGATCCAGATAATAAAACAAACTCTCTGCTCAGGGAGAGGTGGGCTTCACAGGGAAGTTGATGAGAAGGGCATTGCTTGTCACTGGCCACTCTGCTGTTTCCTTTCTTCCTGGTGGTGGAATATAAGTAAAAGAAAACTCTCACTCTAGCCATAGCCATTCCCTCGGACGCTAGGAAACCTTTCACTCTGTTCTGGCACGGTGGCTCAGTGGTCAGCACTGCTGCCTCACTGCGTCAGGGACCGGGTTCGATTCCAGCCTCCCTGTCTTCCTCCGGGTGCTCTGGTTTCCTCCCACAGTCCAAAGATGTGCAGGTTAGGATGGATTGGCCAAGATAAATTGCCCATAGTGTTCAGGAATGTACAGGCTAGGTGGGTTGGCCATGGGAAATGCAGGGCTACAGGGACAGAGTGGGGGTAAGTAGGATGCTCTTCAGAGGGTCTGTGTATACCCAATGGACTGAATGGCCTGCTACCACATTGATGGGAATCAGGTCCCAATAGTCAAGTGGCCTTCCCATTCACTCATATGCCCCCTCAGGCAAGTGGGATAGCTAGAAAAGAGCTTGCCCTGTGGCTGAGAAAGTGGCTCATCCACTGACAACGATTCAGGCGTCTGGTGCTCCAGGTCACAAAGTGTTACAAGTTCCCACACCCCAGCCTTGTGTCCTGCCAGTGTACAGTGTACATACATGAAATAATCTCAAAGACATGATAATCTTGAGTGGCACTGTCAGATGAAATGCTGGTTTCAAAGGTGTGGTACACTGGAGTGTAACATTTGACCATCAGCTCAGGCTGTCTTGCTGTTGTTGCAATATCTAATCGCAATGAATACACTCACCCCCAGCGACTAATAGACACTTAACGACTTTATGCTTCTAACAATGCAAATTGCTCTCAGATCAAGATCAGTCAGTTTTAAATATTGCATTCAAATTATCCAATGAAGTGGTGTGAATCCCCGTCGACAATTCATACCATATCTACACAGTCTCCTTGCTTGGAAAATAAATAAATCCTTTGGGGAAAGACACATTTAGTATTTTTTTTTAAGCTGAGAGAATTGCAATGCAAAGTTCAGCTCCTGTCCAATTACGTCCAATGCTGTCTCAGTGTTTGGATAGTTCCACTGTGAACTGCTGGCTGGTCCCACATGGGCCAGGAGATGCTGCAAGGCCAGCACATATTTCAACTTGCTGGCACATCCTAAAGGGGAGAGCTTCACTCCGTCGTAAGGTCTGAAGGCATATTTGCCCATCGGAAAATGAGCAGTACCACTCAGAGCTCCTCACTGCAAAAATCGTATCCATGCCGAGCTAGACCCGTCCAACATTTACATTTGAGCTAAGTAGCAAATAATATTCCTGCCACATAAATGCCAAGCAATGATGGCCTCCAACAAGGTAGAGGAGTCCACAACTAGAGGGCATAGGCGAGAGGGGAAAGATTCACAAGTGTTGGGGATTGAGTGGTGATAGTGCTATTGAATGTCAAGGGGAGATGGATAGATTCTCACTTAGAGTCATAGAGATGTACACCACGGAAACAGACCCTTTGGTCCAACTCATCCATGCCAACTAGATAGCCAAAATTAATCTAGTCCCATTTGCTAGCATTTGGCCCATATCCCTCTCACCCTTCCTATTCACATACCCATCCAGATGCCTTTTAAAAATGTTGTAATTGTATCAGCCCCCACCACTACCTCTAGCAGCTCATTCCTTACACATTCCATTCCTGATGAAGAGCTCCAGCCCAAAACGTCGATTTTCCTGCTCCTCGGATGCTGCCTGACCTGTTGTGCTTTTTCAGCAACACACTCTTGACTCTGATCACCAGCATCTGCAGACTCACTGTCTCCCATTCCATGCACACACGACCCTCTGTGTGAAAAAGTTGATTCGTAGGTCTCTTTTACATCTTTCCCCTCTCACCTAGAAATCTAAGCCCCCACAATAGTCACAGGAGAGTCAACTTAAACATAACTCACCAGCAGAGCAGAGCAGCATCTTTGTGCACCTATTCCTAGACATGAACATTGTAACACTGGTAAATGAAATGGGAATGAAATCCCTTTGCCCATCTCAACAGATAACTCATTCTGACAAAGAATTGTAATTAGAACAGTTTTCACAGTAGATGGGCTGAAGGCTTTATTTTGTGCTGTGGATCTCTATGACAAAAGTCAAAAGGTCACTATTTCTTCCCACAGTTGAGTTGAATTTCCAATGGGAATGTGGTAAACGTGTTCACTGAAGACTGTGTGTCGTGCAACAGTGCCACTGGTCTCTCTGTAATCCAGCGCAGGAAGGAACTCACAACAGATGCTCAAAAACCTAATATCAGGACCACAGTCTGCCATGCAAACAGAGCTCACCTGCTTGTAGCCACTTTTCATTCCTCTCACTAATGGCACGTCTACTGCACTCAGAAAAGCTGCCACACAACAGGCAAGTCAAAGCCATGTACAACAGATGGCTGCAATTGAACAGAATATCCAGCTCATAATCAGAAACAATTTGAGCTTTCTGTCCACGTGATCTCTCCCTCGGTGCCGGCATCAGTTGAAGCTATACCCACTGCACTCACTTTTCAAATTCTTCATCATTCAAAATCCGCATCCAACTCTGATAATCACCAATTTAACTTGTAAACACCACAACAGCAGCCTATTGGAAAAATATTGTGAAACTTGAAAGGGTTCAGAAAAGATTCACAGGAATGTTGCCAGGTTTGGAGGATTTGAGCTATAGGGAGAGGCTGAATAGGCTGGGGCTGTTTTCCCCGGACCTTATAGAGGTTTAC
The DNA here is from genome assembly GCF_004010195.1 of Chiloscyllium plagiosum. Lineage (NCBI taxonomy): Eukaryota > Metazoa > Chordata > Chondrichthyes > Orectolobiformes > Hemiscylliidae > Chiloscyllium > Chiloscyllium plagiosum. The sequence goes on from NC_057749.1 coordinate 22,574,447, forward strand.
AAAATTATGAGGGGCATAGATAGGATAAATACAGCAAAGTCTTTTCCCTGAGATGGGGGAGTCAAGAACTACAGGGCATAGGTTTAGGATGAGAAGGGAAAGATATAAAAGAGACCTAAGGGGCAACTTGTTCACGCAAAGGGTGGTACATGTATGGAATGTTCTGCCAGAGGATATGGTGGAGGCTGGTACAATTGCAAGATTTAAAAGTCATTTTGATGGGTATATGAATAGGGAGGGTTTGGAGGGATATGGACCGGGTGCTGGCAGGTGGGACTAGATTGGGTTGGGATATCTGGTCAGCATGGACAGGTTGGACCGAAGGGTCTGTTTCCATGCTGTATATCTCTATGACTCTAAAACATGATCAAGCAATCAACCGAGAATTCTGAAAATCAATTGATCATGAATGAACGGTGGCTCAGTGGTTAGCACTGCTGCCTCACAGCACCAGGGTTCCAGGTTCGATTCCAGCCTCGGATGACTGTCTGTGTGGAGTTTGAACAATCTCCCTGTGTCTGCATGGGTTACCTCCATGTGCTCCAGTTTCCTCCCACAGTCCAAAGATGTGCAGGTCAGGTGAACTGGCCATGCTAGAATGCGCATCATGTTAGGTGCATTAGTGAGAGGGAGGTGAGCCTGGGTGGGTTACTCTATGGAGGGTCGGTATGGACTGGTTGGGCCAAAGGGCCTGTTTCCACACTGTAGGGAATCTAATCTAATTTACAAAACAGCATAAACAAATCACAAATAAGTTCGTAAACAACGAAAGAACCGCGGATGCTGTCAATCAGAACCAAAAACAGAAATTGCTGGAAAAGCTCAGCAGGTCTGGCAGCATCTGTGGAGAGAAATCAGAGTTTATGTTTAGGGTCGAGTGACCCTTCCTCAGAACCTGAAAGTTAACTCTGATTTCTCTCCACAGATGCTGCCAGACCTGCTGAGCTTTTCCAGCAATTTCAGTTTTGTTCACAAATAACCTCAGCTTGGTCTTTTCAACTCTTCCACCTTCAATCAGGTAAAGTGCATACATATAGAAATAGCGTCACAATATGACACAGTTGTGAAAGGGACCGCCACGAAGGCAATCATTTCATGTTTGAGTTGTTTCAGGAGCACTGTTCCACTTAGGCCTGTCTTGCTGTTAGGAAGCGAAGACTCAAGGTGAAAATTGTCTCCCGACCTGCAACACTGCAGACTTTCAGCTGCACTGATCTTTATACTTTGTGTGACAAATATTGTGGGAGTTATCATTTTCACAATTTTGTTGTGGAATTAGAAAATCACAAGTTAATTATTGTGTTGGCTCATGTCAAGTGGGATAGGGGTCTTGACAAGCATAGCTCCTGTGAGAAAATTACCCACATGTCCATATGCGCTGGAGGAATAGAGACAAGGAGAGCAAAGTAGAAAGAGAGAGAGGAACGAGGGAGAGAGAGCGAGAGAGACGGATAAAGATGGAGAGAAATAGATAAACAGATCCAGAGGCAGACAGAGACAGAGAGATAGTGAAAGCAATTAAAGAGGCATAAAGAAAGAGAAGAGGATATAGGGAGAGGACAGAGGGATAAAGAAAAGACAGTGTGAGGTAGAGAGAGGGAGAGTGGTGGGGAAAAGGGACAAAACAGGGAGAAAAACAGAAAAGATATTCACTCAGAGGGAAGAATAAAGAAAATTACGGCACAGGAACAGGCCCTTCGGCCCTCCAAGCCTGCACCGATCCATATCTTCTATCTAAACCAGTCACCTATTTCCGAAGGTTCTGTATCCCTCTGCGCCCTGTATATTCATGTATTATATCTTAAATAGCGATATTTGCCCACCTCCCACATTCCAGGCACCAACCACCCTCTGCGTAAAGAACTTTCCATGCATACCTCCCTTAAACTTTTCCCCTCTCACCTTGAGCTCAAGACCCCTAGTAATTGAGTCCCTCACTCTGGGGAAAAAGCTTCTTGCTATCCACCCTGACTATACCTCTCAGGATTTTGTCGACCTCAATCAGGTCCACCCTCAACCCCCATCTTTCTAATGAAAATAATCCTAATCTACTCAACCTCTCTTCATAGCTAGTGCCCAGGCAACATTCTGGTGAACCACCTCTGCATCCTCTCCAAAGCATCCACTTCTTTCTGTTAATGTGGCGACCGGAACTGTATGCAGTATTCCAAATGTGGCCGAACCAAAGTCCGACACAACTGTAACATGACCTGCCAACTCTCGTACTCAATACTCCGTCCAATGAAGGAAAGCATGCCGTATGCCTTCTTGGCCACTCTATCGACCTGTGTT
>NC_057749.1:22576789-22593103 GCF_004010195.1 Chiloscyllium plagiosum
AGGGAGAGTGGTGGGGAAAAGGGACAAAACAGGGAGAAAAACAGAAAAGATATTCACTCAGAGGGAAGAATAAAGAAAATTACGGCACAGGAACAGGCCCTTCGGCCCTCCAAGCCTGCACCGATCCATATCTTCTATCTAAACCAGTCACCTATTTCCAAAGGTTCTGTATCCCTCTGCACCCTGTATATTCGTGTATTATATCTTAAATAGCGTTATTTGCCCAACTCCCACATTCCAGGCACCAACCACCCTCTGCGTAAAGAACTTTCCATGCATACCTCCCTTAAACTTTTCCCCTCTCACCTTGAGCTCATGACCCCTAGTAATGGAGTCCCTCACTCTGGGAAAAAGCTTCTCGCTATCCACCCTGACTATACCTCTCAAGATTTTGTAGGCCTCAATCAGGTCCACCCTCAACCTCCATCTTTCTAATGAAAATAATCCTAATCTACTCAACCTCTCTTCATAGCTAGTGCCCTCCGTACCAGGCAACATTCTGGTGAACCACCTCTGCATCCTCTCCAAAGCATCCACTTCTTTCTGTTAACGTGGCGACCGGAACTGTATGCAGTATTCCAAATGTGGCCGAACCAAAGTCCAAGACAACTGTAACATGACCTGCCAACTCTCGTACTCAATACTCCGTCCAATGAAGGAAAGCATGCCGTATGCCTTCTTGACCACTCTATCGACCTGTGTTGCCACCTTTAGGGTACAATGGACCCAAACACTCCGATCTCTCTGTACATCAATTTTCCCCAGGACTTTTCCATTTACTGTATAGTTCGCTCTTGAATTGGATCTTCCAAAATGCATCACCTCATATTTGCCCGGACTGAACTCCATTCGACATTTCTCTGCCCTACTCTCCAATCTATGTATATTTTGCTATATTCTCTGACAGTCTCCTTCACTATCTGCTACTCCGCCAATCTTAGTGTCATCTGCAAACTTGCTGATCAGACCTCCCATATACCTTCCTCCAAATTATTTATGTTTATGACAAACAACAGTGGTCCCAGCATGGATCCCTGTGGAACACCACTGGTCACAGGTCTCCATTTTGAGAAACTCCCTTCCACTACTACTCGGTCTCCTGTTGTCCAGCCACTGCTCTATCCATCTAGCTAGAACACCCTGGACCCCATGAGACTTCACATCAGCCTACCATGGGGACCCTTATCAAACACCTTACCAAAGTCCATGTATATGGCATCTACAGCCCTTCCCTCATCAAACAACTTTGTCACTTACTCAAAGGATTCTAATAAGTTGGTAAGCCATGACCTTCCCTGCACAAAACCATTCTGCCTATCACTGATAGGCCATTTTCTTCCAAATGTAAATAGCTCCTATCCTTCAGTATCTTCTCCAGCAGCTTCTCTATCACTGACATCAGGCTCACAGGTCTGTAATTACCTGGATTATCCCTGCTACCCTCCTTAAGCAAGGGGACAACATTAGCATGACCTTCCCTGCACAAAACCATTCTGCCTATCACTGATAGGCCATTTTCTTCCAAATGTAAATAGCTCCTATCCTTCAGTATCTTCTCCAGCAGCTTCTCTACCACTGACATCAGGCTCACAGGTCTGTAATTACCTGGATTATCCCTGCTACCCTACTTAAGCAAGGGGACAACATTAGCAATTTTTCAGTCCTCTGGGACCTCACCCATGTTTAAGGATGCTGTTAAAGCCCCGGCTATTTCCTCTCTCGCTTCCCTCAGTAACCTGGGATAGATCCCATCTGGACCTGGGGACTTGTCCACCTTGATGTCTATTAGAATACCCAACATTTCCTTCCTCCTTATGCTGAGTTGACCTAGAGTAACCAAACACCTATCCCTTACTTCACCATCTGTCATACCCCTCTCCTCGGTGAATACTGAAGCAAAAGTACTCATTAAGAATCTCATCCATTTTCCCTGACTCCACAGAGAACTTTCCCCCTTTGTCCTTGAGTGGGCCAACACTTGCTCTAGTTACCCTCTTGCTCCTGATAAACGAATAAAAGGCTTTGGGATTTTCCTTAACCCTGTTTGCTAAAGATACCTCATGACCCCTTTTAGCCCTCTTAATTCCTCATTTCAGATTCATCTTACATTCCCAATATTCTTCCAAAGCTCAATCTGTCTTCAGTCATTTAGATCTTATGTATGCTTCCTTTTGCCTCTTAGCTCATCTCACAATTTCACCTGTCATCCTTGGCTCCCTAATCTTGCCATTTCTATTCCTCATTTTCACAGAGATCTGTCTGTCCTACACCCTAATCAACCTCTCTTTAAAATCCTCCCAAATGCAGAGTTACCTTGATTGCTCCCAATCCACACTCCCCAGCTCCTGCCGAATTTTGGTACAGTTGGCTTTCCCCCAGTTTAGCACCCTTCCTTTAGGACCACTCGTCTTTGTCCATGAATATTCTAAAACTTACAGAATTGCAATCACTAGTACAGTTGGCTTTCCCCCAGTTTAGCACCCTTCCTTTAGGACCACTCTCGTCTTTGTCCATGAATATTCTAAAACTTACAGAATTGCAATCACTATTCTCAAAGTAATCCCCTACTGAAACTTCAGTCACCTGGCCGGGCTCATTTCCCAACACCAGGTCCAGTATGGCCTCTTCCCGAGTTGGACTATTTACATACTGCCTAGAAAACCCTTATGGATGCTGCTTATAAATTCTGTTCCATCTAGACCTCTAACATTAAGTGAATCCCAGTCAACGTTGGGAAAATTAAAATCTCCTATCACTACCACCCTGTTGCTCCTACATCTTTCCATGATCTGTTTACATATATGTACCTCTATCTCATGCTCGCTGTTGGGAGGCTTGTAGTACAGCCACAACATTGTTACCACACCCTTCTATTTCTGAGCTCTGCCCAAATTGCCTCACTGCTTGAGTCGTCCATAGTGCCTTCTTTCAGCACAGCTGCGATACCCTCTCTGACCAGTAATGCAACTCCTCCACCCCTTTTACCTCCCTCTCTATCCCACCTGAAGCATCCATATCCTGGGATATTTAGATGCCAATCATGCCCTCCCTCAACTGAGTCTCAGCAATAACAATATCATACTCCCAGGTACTAATCCAAGTTCTAAGTTCATCTGCCTTACCTATTACATTTCTTGCATCAAAACAAATGTACCTCAGATAACCAGTCCCTTTGTGTTCATCATCTGCTCCCTGTCTACTATTCCGCTTAGTCACGCTGACTTCACATCAAGTTCCTTACAGGCTTTAGTTACTACCTCCTTACTGTCCAGTAACCTCCTCATTTGGTTCCCACCCCCCCAGCCACATTAGTTTAGCAAAAGCACTCAAGGACATTGGTTCCAGTCAGGCCCAGGTGCAGACCATCTAATTTGTAATAGTTCCACCTCCCCCAGAACTGGTCCCAATGTCCCAAAAATCTGAGCCCCTCCCTCCTGCAGCATCTCTCAAACCACGCATTCATCCTGCCTATTTCATTTCTACTCTGACTAGCGCGTGGCAGTGGTAGCCATCCTGAGATTACTACCTCTCAGGTCCTACTTTTCAACTTGGCTTCTAACTCCCTATATTCTGCTTGTAGGACTTCATCCAGTTTTTTTTTTACCTATATCATTGGTGCATGTATGCATCACGACAGCATTACTACCTCTCAGGTCCTACTTTTCAACTTGGCTTCTAACTCCCTATATTCTGCTTGTAGGACTTCATCCAGTTTTTTTTACCTATATCATTGGTGCATGTATGCATCACGACAGCTGGCTGTTCACCTTTCCTCTTGAGAATGTTCTGCAGCCGACCTGAGAAATCACTGATCCGTGCACCTGGGAGGCAACATACCATAAGGGAGTCTCGTTTTCAACCACAGAAACGCCTATCTACTCCCCTTACAATTTAATCCCCAATGATTCTAGCCCTTCCATTCTTTTCCTGCCCTTCTGCGCAGCAGAGCCAGCCACAGTGCCATGACCCTGGCTACTGCTGTCTTCCCCTGGTGAGCCATCTCCCCCAGCAGTATCCAAAATGACTTCATCCACAGCTCCAGAGCCGTCATGGGGTCTAATGAGCTGCAGTTGGACACACCTCTTGCACGTGAAGGAGTCAGGGACACCAGCCGTGCCCCTGAGCTCCCACATTGAGCAGGAGGCGCATAACACAGGTCGGAGATCTCCTGCTACTTTTAATCTTAAGCTTAACTTAGGTAAATGACAAAGGAAAAATGTTTTTAACAAATCACATGACTTAAAAAAATAGAAAACCCTTAACTTATCAACATACCACAGAGTCCTTTTTTTTGATTAGAGGAGGGCAGTGGTTAGAAACACTACACGTAGGTAGAGACAGAGTGTAACAGGTAGAATAACAGAGTCAGAGAGATGTACAGCATGGAAACAGACCCTTCGGTCCAACCCGTCCATGCCGACCAGATATCCCAACCCAATCTCGTCCCACCTGCCAGCACCCGGCCCATATCCCTCCAAACCCTTCCTATTCAAGGATTCGGAGGAACAGAGACAACAGTAACAAATAGACAGGGAATCAAAGAGAGACAGCACAAGAGAGAGACATCAATGAGAACTAGGGAGAGAAACTGAAGAGGAAGAGACAAAGGGAGAGAGACATAGAGGGAAGGACAGAGACTGAGGCCATGAATTTAAGGATTGTTTGGGTGGGGTGGGGGGTGGAGGAGGGAGAGGATGGTGGTTTTTCTCTTGCCACCTGCAGAGTCAGTGACAAGTTTAACACCATCGCTCTGGCTACCGGATAGTCACTTCATGCAGCAAGGAGTGGTCTTTGCAAGGCAATGCGACTTCTGCACCAGTGGTTGTACTGGACAGGGCAGGGACTGCAAATCATTCCCAGAGTCTAAGTTCCAGGAGTACAAGAGCAGCTAACGGTCTAACGGTACATCAGGGATTCAGGGCAGGGACAGGATAGATGGGGAGGGGGGGAATGCCGTGATGGAACGAGATGGGATGTTGTTGGTGCAGAGATTGGTGGGAGAGGGAACGCCAGGAGTGAAATGGCAGAGGGTGAGGTTGGGGTGGGGTATGAAATGATATCCAATGTGGAAAGGAAGCTGTTGATTGAGGCACCCACTCACCCCTTTGTGCAGTAAAGAGTTAACCAGAGTGTCAGGATGTGGTAAAAAATCTGTATCGTAGTGATGGCAGAACACAGAGATAAAGGCAGAGTCTTCAGGTTTCTAGACAATGCCCTCCTTATCAATCTTTCTGTATTGCTCTGTTCAGTGAAGCCTGTTCATGTTCCCTCTTACTACATGATAGCACACAGTGGTCAGGCTAATGGAGCTGGAGTCAAGATTAGAGTGGTGCTGGAAAAGCAGAGCAGGTCAGGCAGTATCCGAGCAGGAAAATCGACGTTTCGGGCAGGAGCCTTTCATCAGGAATGAGGCTGACAGCCTTCGGGATGGAGAGATGAATGGGAGGGGGATGGGTCTGATGAGGCTGACAGCCTTCGGGATGGAGAGATGAATGGGAGGGGGATGGGTCTGGGCAGAAGGTAGCTAAGAGTGCAATAGGTGGATGGAGATGGGGATAAAGGTGAAAGGTCAGTGAGGAGGGTGCAGCGGATAGGTGGGAAGGAAGATTGGCCGGTAGGACAGGTCAGCGAGAAGAACCTAAAATGAAGGCCAGAGACAGCACAATGAAGAACAAAGCTAGCCCAGTGATCCAACCCCTCAGCTGGGGGGGGACACATTTCACTGACAACCATTCCCTCTTGCCCTTGATCAAGTTCAAACTGCCTAATCTAAGGAGCCTGTCCACATCCTGGAACAAAGTGCTCCAGCATTAAGTTTTAAATGTAATGTTGATCTCAATCTTTGTGCACCTTCTCTGCAGCCGTAACATTGTATTCCTCGCTCTGTCCTATCACCCTGATGCACTTTGTATGATATGATCTAGTGGGCGGCACGGCGGCACAGTGGTTAGCACTGCTACCTCACAGCGCCAGAGACTTGGGTTCAATTCCCGCCTCAGGCGACTGACTGTGTGGAGTTTGCACATTCTCCCTGTGTCTGCGTGGGTTTCCTCCGGGTGCTCTGGTTTCCTCCCATAGTCGAAAGATGTGCAGGTTAGGTGAATTGGCCATGCTAAATTGCCCTAATGTTAGGTAAGGGGTAAATGTAGGGGTATGGGTGGGTTGCGCTTCGGCGGGTTGGTGTGGACTTGTTGTACCGAAGGGTCTGTTTCCACACTGTAATGTAATCTAATCTAATGTACTGCAAGCAAAACAAAATCATTCACCATACCTAGGTACATGTGACAATAATAAATCAAATCAAAAAGTGTCCAGGTAATTTTCTCCCTGCCTAAATGTCTACAGTTCAAACGTGAGTTCCTCAACTCAGCTCCAAAGTGGCTTGATCTGCAAACATTTGCTCCAAGTGTGTTTGCTGTGGATCACCTTGGTGCCCAGCAGTTCCCACATGCTGCAGCTGCAACACACCACCAACCTGCCACCTCACTGCATTTTAGTTATTTAAATTACGAATTAAATCAGGATAACATGCCTGCTCTTTAAGCTTGATGAATCCCCATTCTGAACACAAAATTCTTCCTTCATGGACACATGATGAACAATCTTACACCTATTTGTAAGAAAACCAAGAGAGAAAAAAGTGGAGACCGGAACACAAACTGAATGCTTACTTTCATGTTACATTTAGAAATACTCACCAATCAGCTGCTTTGTTTAGAGAAAAGCAACCAAGACCTGTCTCCTTCCTCTGACTAACTCATTCTAACAACTCCAGAGCTCTCATCAAGTTGCATTTCCAAGTGCTAAGTTGCACTACGTTGGCTACTCACATGCACCCAACAGAAAGGGCCTTGCTGAGTCATTTACGGAGGATCAGGTTTCAGCTTAATAACACTGCTGTTTCCGTGCAACTTTTGAAAACAAACCTGATCACAACTGTAGAATTTTAAAACTGCAGTTTTGCACAAATTAAAGATTTAGACTCTTTGTTACCCAACACAGCAGTGCAACGAATCAAATACAAAATGTTCAAATAGCAAAACTGGTTAGACAAACAGCACAACTGGGCACTGCAGGGTACAGCTGAACACTGTGGGCTAGAGCTGGACACTCCGGGCTACAACTGGGCACGGTGGGCTACAGCTGGACACTGTGGGCTGGAGCTGGGCACTGCAGGCTGGAGCTGGGCACTTTCAGTGTCTGCAAGACATTTTAGTTGACAGCTGGACACTGCAATTTATCCTGCTGCATCTTCAAAAATAAACATTTGCAACCAGTGTGTAAGGACTGATGAAGAAAGCTTCTCTGTCTCCTTATGCATTCTGCTGCCAATTAATACCAATCCACCTTTGCAAACACAGCTATGTTATAGAGACTGTAACAAACTGGACTGAACACAGTCGATCTAGCTGCTGATGTTTTGAGCGGTTGGGGTTTTTCGAGTAGCCAACGGCTGGCTCCACACTCACCGCGCTCTGTGCACGTAATTAAAACTAGGCACAGCTGTTGCTACTCTTCTTTCCCTAACCAACAGCAAATTGAAATGCTTCCCTTTACAAAGTGCTTATCTATTCTAAAGTGAACATGGTTCCAGTGATTAATCACCAAATGAGACAGAACACACCTGGAATTACATGATTCCTGTGTAACATCAGTGACTGTAACATCACAGTCAGTGGTTATTTCCACAATGACTGCAGAGAACACAGGAGAGGGCTTTTGTGGCACAGTTTCAGAGTCCCCACCTCTGGATCCAGAGGCCTAGATTCAAGACCCACCTGCTTCAGATGTATGTAATCGCATCTCGGAACAGGTTGATTAAAACATAAATAGCTAGGGACTGGACGCTTATGGTGGGGTGGTAGTGTCCCTCTTCTGAGCCAGGGGGTCCCTTGTTCTAGAATCACAGAATCCCTACCGTGTGGAAGCAGGCCATTCAGCCCACTGATCCTACGAAGGGCATCCCATCCAGACCCACCCCATCCCTATAACCCTGTATTTCCCATGGCTAACCCATCCAGCCTGCACATCCCTGGACACCATATGGGGCAATTTAGCATGGCCAATCCACTCTAACCTGCATATCACTGGATTGTGGGAGGAAACCGGAGCACCCAGAGGAAATCCACGCACTCAGAGAGTGTGTCACCCGAGGCTGGAATCGAACGTGGGTCCCTGGTGCTGTGAGGCAGCAGTGCTAACCACTGAGCCAGTGATGTGTACTAACAGCTCTGAACAGGCTGATTAAAGTATCTAGGGAGTCAGATATCAAGCTACATTTATTTGAATAAATATTAAAGTAAACAAAAGATGGCTAAGCAAAAAGAGAACAATCTGTGCTGGGATTATGGCTGAAACATTATGCGTGCCTCTTTAAGAGTGACTTGAGTTCACCCCATCCCCCAAGCACTGAGCTCCCCTGTAGGTGGCTGACGGCAGATTCAGAGCCTGCCAAGCTTTCCATGACCACAGATTCAATCCCACTGCAGGCATCTTCCAAGAGAAACAGAATTTACCACAGATCATGAGCCTTCATCCTTAAGTCAATCCAGAAGTGGGGGAGGGGTTGGCGAGCCTACCTGCTCCATTACTTACCATCGAGTGTCCCTCAACAAACACGCAGATCACACTAGCCCTTGCTTCACACCTAACCGTGAGCCCACTTTGTGCTTTTTTTTAAAAAATACAGTTTGGATCTTGAAAAGCCAAGCTCACATATTGAACCGTCACACATAATGGATGTGACCTGATTTCCGTGTCTTCATGTATGATCTGCCCTCGACCGTAACATCTAGCACCATTCATAACTCTGGAGATGCTGAAGCAGTTCAGGTCCACAGATACAACACTTCAGTTTGGGCTTGATAAACGGCAAAGTAATATTTCCCTCACTTACAAACAACATCAGTAAGGAACAAGAATAGGCTACTAGGCCTTTAAATCTGCTCCACCATTCAATAAGATCATGACTGATCTGATTTTAACCTTGACTCCCACATATCCCCCGCTAATCTTTCATTAAGATCTTCATTTTTCCTTCTCTTCTCTTGTGCTTTTCTTCTCTCTGTACCTTAACTTACCTCTTGAGCTTGGATAGCATTGGTGATGGTGGCGAGAGCCCAGCACACAGGCCTCGAGAGAGCCTACTGTGGACATTGTGATGGGCCCCAGTCCAGAGGAGAGCGAGCGGGCCCCAGCCCAGAGGAGAGCGAGCGGGCCCTTAATCACTTTTCCCAGATGAGCATGGGACCTGGCATCAGAAAATCTGCAGCTGCTAGATTGGCAGAGGTTACATCAGTGAGGTAGACCCAGTGGCAAAAGAAATGGTGCCTGAGTATTGGCGACTTCGTCATTGGTTGGGTCGAGTGGTGAAGGGGTGGCAGCTGTGCATCACAGCAACATTGACGAGGTGGGCCCAGAGGCGAGGTCTGTGACTCAGGCATTAGTTTGGTATGGAGCGGGCAGCAACGGGGAGGCACTGGCAGAGGAGAAACGTGCTAAGGGTGAAAGATAGCACCTGAAAAATCAGCAACTTTGACACTTGTCTGATAGATGGCAGTGGAGGAGGGATGGCGGCGTGGGCCATTATTGATGGTGACGAGCTAGCTTAATACTGATGGATTCTCTTTGAGGCTATATCATTCCTTATCTCCTCCTTGTTCTTCAATTATTCAAAATGGCACCAAATTGTAGCAACAGTTGAAAGCTTTTCACTGTATTTTACTCTATTCTTACAAGTGACCATAAAATCATTCAAGAATCCAACTACCTCTGCTTTAAGAATATTTAAAGATACCAAATCCACTGCCTTTTGGGGAATGGAATTCAAATACACTCAACCCTTTAGAAAGGGTTCCCCAGTCCTGAAGAGGAGGAAACATTGACTTCTCCACCTCCTGATGCTGCCTGGCTTGCTGTGTTCTTCTGGCCTACTCTTGCAGTTTGGCAGCTGTGTGTACCACATACAGAAAGGAGTGCAGCAGCCATTCCAAGACTCCTGGAATCTCTCCTGCCTATATACACAAGGCCAGCAATTGCATGGGAACACAACTACCTGATAGCTGCCCCTTGAAGCCACAAACTATCCTGATATGGACCTACATCACTGTTCCTTCACTGTCAATGGGCCAAAATCCTTCCTACAGATACAGTGAGTATACCTGTCTTGCATGGACTGCTGCTGTTCAAGAAGCAGGTTCACTACTACCTTCACAAGAGCAATTAGGATTGCTAGCAAATACTGGCATAGCAATGAAGCAATTAAAAATTTAAACAGAGCTTGGCAGTTAACTGCCTGTCATCATTTCCTGGTGCATTCTCCTTAGCAACACCTCTTACCAGAGTTATTCCAATAAACAAGTAAAAATAACACAGCTGAGGATGAAAGCGAATTGTGTTGTGTTAGAATAATCAAGCTATTAGACAATATTTCTTACATAATCCTGAACGTATGAAGAATGATGGCAGCAATTAATTCAGAATTGTCAGTCAGACTCAGAATATGGTGTACTTATTTGCACTGAAAATTGCATGTATTAACACAAATGGCCTTGTCCTTTTCAAAGCAACAGTGGGTGTCAGCCATTCTCTGAGTCATATCCCAAGCCAACGTCTTAGCCAATCAGAGTCAACCTACTTTTCTCAAAGTTTAAACAGAGCTTGTCAGTTATCCGTCTGTCATCATTAACTGGTGCATTCTCCTGGGCAGCACCTCTACCAGAGTTCACTCTGCAAACATTCTCTTCTCATTGAGTATGGTATCTCTTGCAAATTGTCCCTGATGAGTGTAAGAGAAAATGCTACGACAAAATGTGTCTTTTGTCAGCACAATCAAGTAACGACAAATGGGAGGGGTGGGCTTCAGGAACAGTGAGGCAAGGTTACAGCAGTCTGATATCATGTAGGTAGAAGCAGACCATCTTCCCAGTGATGGGGATGGAGCTTACCTCAGGGGCAAATAGAACATCAATCTGAAAACAGTGTAGTTCCACCTCCAACAGTTGCCCAGGAGACAGATTAATGGGGTGGCAAAAGAATAAGGTTTCTGACTCCTTCCCAGGACAATAGCTTGAATCTCCAAATAACTGATCAACTGGAGACAGTTCCTGATCAGCCAGTCATGGATACTGGCTAAGCAGGGTGTACATTTAGAGATAGGGCCAGTGAGGTAAAGCTGGGCACCATCAATGTGCATGTGGAAAATGATGCCATGATTTAACTTGACATTACTGAGGGGCAACACTCACATGCAAAAATGGAGGCATTGTGGGGACGCAGAGGCATTGGTGCTGGATGAGAACACATCGCCAATGAATCATTAGTTTTAACTGGATCAAAGTTAGAGTCAAAAAGGATGGCGCTGGAAAAGCACAGCCGGTCAGGAAGCATTCGAAGAGCAGGAGATTCGACGTTTTGAGCATAAGCCCATCATCATTCCTGATGAAGAGCTTACGTTCGAAACATCGACTCTCTTGCTCCTCAGATGCTGCCTGACTGGCTGTGCTTTTCCAGCACCACCCTTTTTGACTCTGATCTCCAGCATCTGCAGTCCCCACTTTCTCCTCATCCAAAGATAGCTCCAGATGCTTGCGTAAAGGCCACCTTAGAAATCTGGGTAATCCTTCCACTAACGGGGCTGATTTACACACAAAATTTAAAATTAAGCAGCTAGTAGATAGTTGCAAATTACATGATTCAAAACAAGGCAATTTGTGTTCCATTAATGTGAATTTTATTTATTCAATAAAGTAACCATGCAATATATTTATAACTACAATCAAAGCATTTAAAGCTCATTAAACTCATTGTCAGTAGCATCTGGCTCAAAGAGGATTCATGTCTTAAACTCCTGCCTGCTTTTGTCACACAGCTTTTAATGCCAGTCTGATCTTTTGTTCCCAGTCACAAGGCACTAATATATAAAATGCGCTTTTAGAATCCCGACAAGGCAGAGAGAGGCCATTTGGCCCATTGAATCTGTAGTGACCCTCTGAAGGGCACCGCACCCAGACCTCTACCCTATTATCCCACATTTAGCATGGCTAACCCACCTAGCCTGCACACTAGGGGCAATTTCCCATGGCCAATGCACCTAACCTGCATACCTTCGGACTGTGGGAGGAAACCGGAGCACTCGCAGGTAACCCACGCAGAACGCCTTAGTGGAGTTTGCACAATCACCGAAGGCTGGAATCGAACCTGGCACCGTAAAGATAGCAGTGCTAACCACTGAGTCACTGTGCTGTATCCATTTGTAGGGGGCAAGTTGAGCATGCCAAGACTGAAAGGATGGGCTGATTTAAATTCTGAGTATGTAAAAATGGGGCTGTCTTAAATCTCAGATGACATTTATGCCATAACTTACAGCACGGACTATGAGCCAATTCCTTCTATTTACCACAGCTTTGTGTTGCTGTCATTTCCACATCCACCCCCCACCCCCCCAAATACAGTTTGTAATGGTTTCCATTCACCTTGCCCTGTGTTGTGACCAGACAAATGTAGAACATACATGCACACAAATCTCACAAATAATAAATACGTAACAAAGGCCCCAAAAAACTAAATAAAATAGTATATATGTTAAGAGTAAAATGCAGTTAAAAAAAAAGAACTTTTTAAAAATAAAAGATTTAATAATCTACTTTATATTGTGCCCTCACAGTCTGAAAATATTGAAGGTGAGCAGGTACACTTGGTCTTTCTGGTTGATGTTAGCAGAGGTTTTTTAAACTTGAAAAGAGATAAGGCTGACTTCCTTGTATAAAGATATTAGCTCCATCTTGAATACGTAACCAATGGTCACCATAACTGGAGCCAGCTCTCAATTCCAAATTAGTTTTTAAAAAAAACTGAATTTAGATTCCATTAGTGGCTGTCAGATTTGAATCTGCTTCCCCCAGTCCATTATATAGTTTAGACCTTTAATACTCTGATATTATCACCAGTCCACCATCTCCACACCAAGGGGCGAGTGGGTTGTATTTCTCAGTACAAGTTGATGTCAGATAATCTCCACACTGTACTGATGAATTATAGACAAGCCAACTGCTGGTCTTCTTTTGATTTCAATTCTGCTCTCTCCGTTTTGATCCCAGATATTGAAATTAATTAATCGATATTAGTGATGGCTGTGGACTACTTAAACACACTTGCCAGACAAGAACAAAACCAGGCGTAAACAGCTCTACTCATTAAAGTTCCACCCAGAGCTAATCCATTGACATTTAGGCCATATGAACTCACCTACTGATCCTCAGCATCAGGACAGATTTAGTGTACAATATGACAATAAGACAACTTGTAGCTATTAGTGAAAAGAGCTTAATAGTTTTCATTTTCACTCTGAGACAGAGAATCATGAATGCAGTGATCCTGTTAAAGACAGAACTCCCAAGTTGACACTCATCAACCATGGGTTGGCATGGTGCTCAATGGTTTGTATTTAAAATGGTCATTGGATAGACACAAGGATGAAAATGGAATAGTGTAGGTTAGATGGGCTTCAGAATACAGGTCGGCGCAATATCGAGAGCCAAAGGGTCTGTACTGCACTGTAATGTTCACTACTGCCTCACAGCGCCAGGGATTCAGGTTTGATCACACCTGTGAGTGACTGTGCAGAGTTTGCACGTTCTCCCCCTTTCTTGTGGATGCTCTGGTCTCCTCCTATAGCCTAAGGATGTGCAGGTTAGGTGGAGTGCCCATGGAAAAGGCAGGGTGATAGGGCAGGGCAGCGGTTCTGGGTGTGATGCTCTTTGGTGAGTCAGTGTGGAGTTGACGGGCTGAATGGCCTGCTTCCATACTGGAGGGATTCTATGAAAGAACGCCACCCTGTTGGATAAAAGCAAAACCCTGCGGATCCTGGAAAACTGGAAAAAAAAACAAATTGCTGGAGAAACTCAGCAAGTCTGGCAGTATCTGTGGAGAGAGAAACAGAGATAACGTTGAGAGCCCACTATCAGCTCCAGGTCATTAAGTCATACAGCGTAGAAACAGGTCTTTTGGCCTAAACTTGTCCATGCCAACCAGTTTTTCTAAACTGAACTAGTCCAATTTGCCTACATTTGGCCCAAATTCCTACTGATTTGGACAGCTCCAAGGGTAGGGAAGGTTTAGAAGGACATGGGCCTAACAAAGACAAATGGGACTAATTCAGTTTCGGAAACATGGTCATCATGGACGAGTTTGACCAAAAGATCTTCTGAAGAAGGGTCAAACCAGACAAGAAACATTAACTCCATTTCCCTCTCCACTGATGCTGCCAGACCTGCTGAGTTTCTCCAGCATTGTGTGTTGATTAGTGACTCCGTTAACACAAGCATGTCTACAGGATAGAAACTGGAAGCGGAGCCAAGTGCTCCCTACACAGTGGGCTGACTGCAGCAGGACCTACAAGTCTCCACCTTGACAAAGCTGACAGGAATCTTACAAAAGCCTGAAACATCAACGGTCCCAACAGGGAGTCACCAGCTGGTGAGAGAGGAAAATGGCAGCCACCACCACCTCTCCGTTGATCACTATAGACCATCAATGGCTTGGCAACCAGACCATTACCAAAAACGACCACCCACTATGCCATGTGACAGTGTCATGTGGTTGTGACAGACCCCCCCTCGCAAGAATTGGTCTTCATAGCTATGCATTAAATGAAGATATTCCGTTTTAAATGGATTGTGTGTGGTGTATCCATCACTGCCCACAGATGACGACAATGGCAGGATCAGGATTGTTAATGCTCCCCAGAGTAATACTAAAAGCCGTTGCTTTTTGGTTTGTTTATGTTGAACTTAAAACAATTGACTGACAGTTTTGCTCTGGCTTTTCCATTTCAAACTCAACCGCAGAATGAGACTATTCGTCCCATCACTGACGTTTCTCTAATTGCTATCCCCTTTCAAAATAAAAGCCCAAATACTTACCCATTTTCGATTTTTGAAATTGTTCTGTAATCTGTCTAAACATCATGGGCCTCTCAACATCATGTTTCACGCACATGACCATGTTCGTTATTAAGATCTAAGAGAACTTATTGTATCTCTGCGTCAAATGCATTGCTTTGAACAGGAAGAAAGAAACATTTGTTCAATGGGCCCAATAATCATTGCAAGCTGCCGGTGTTTTGAAGGTTCCTCTGTTCTTTATTTGTGTGGTTTTCTTGATGAGGTTCTCTCTCTCTCTCTCTCTTGCTCCTTACCCTTTTGTTGGGCACTTAAAATCACCAAGAACTTTGTAAAAGATGCCATTACCTACATTGGAATCTACGCAGCTATTTAACTGTGAGACAAGTTGCTTTCAACCCCATACCTGTCACGGCACAACATCCACATCGATCAATGAATAATGGTCAGGAAGAGGAGCTGCTAATATCGGGATGGAGAGCAATTGTATGATTTTTTTTTCCTGCTACTCGATCATGGGCGTGGGGGTATCATTGGCTGCTCCAGCATTGAATTTTCGTCTCTGACTGGCCTTTAAAAAGTGGTGGACAGCTGCCTTCTTGAACCGCTGCTGTCTGATCGAGTAGGTACGTCAATAGGGAAGAGAGTTCCAGGATTTTTGACCCAGTGTTAATAAAGGAAAGGAGATTAAGTTCCCAGTAAGAACGGTGGATGACTTGGAGTGCGACTTGCAGGTGGTGCAATTCCAAGCACTTGCTGTCCTTGTCTTTTTTGGTTGGTCTCAGAAGGTGCTGTGAAAGGAGCCATGGTGACTGGCCACCCTGCTTTTTATAGATGATGTGCAGCAGACTGACAGACTGGTGAAGGACTACGTTGGTCTTCTGCGCAGGTTTGCACATTACAGATAGACGCCAGTTCCGTCGCTGGACAGAAAGAGCTTGGCTTGGAGTGTGACAAGTTCGGAAACACAAGTCTTCAGTACTATTGCCGGAATATTGTCAGGGCTCCTTGCACATTGCCTCCAGCTATTTCTCGATATGAATTAAATTGGCGTCTGTGATGCTGGGAGAGAGTGAGGACTGCAGATGCTGGAGAATCAGAGTCAAAAAGTGTGGCACTGGAAAAGCACAGCAGGTCAGGCAGCATCCGAGGAGCAGGAGAGTCGATGTTTTGGCCATAAACCCTTCATCAGGAATGTGGAGAGGTGGGGGATAAGTGAAAGGGTCCGAGAGATTAACAGGGAAAGGGGACAGAGCTGGGAGGTGAAGGAATGTAGGAAGGCGATAGGTAAATGCAGGTGGGGGGGTGATGGTGATAGGTCGGAGGAGCAGGTGGTGCGGATAGTGGGAAAGAAGATGGACAGGTCAAGAGGGCGGTGCTGAGTTGGAGGGTTGGATCTGGGATGAGGTGGGTG
>NC_057749.1:22593373-22614009 GCF_004010195.1 Chiloscyllium plagiosum
TGTGGAGGGGGGGGGGGGGGGGGGGGGGGGGGGGGGGGGGGGGGGGGGAGCTTCTATCCTTGTTGCAATTGGAAGGGTGGGGTTCTAGGGCGGAGGTGCGGGAAGTGGAGGAGATACACTGGAGGATATTGTTGATCTTGTGGGAGGGGTAATTGCAGTCCTTGAAAGAGGAGGCCACCTGGGTTGCCCTGGAGTGGAATTGCACCTCCTGGGAGCAGATACAGCAGAGGCAGAGGAATTGTGAGTAAGGAATGGCATTTTTACAGAAAAGGGTGGGTGGGATGAGGTGTAGTCCAGGTAGCTGTAGGAGTTGGTGGGTTTGAAATAGAGTCCATGTTGAGTCGGTGATCAGAGACAGAGAGGTCCAGGAAGAGGAGGGAGATGTGCAGATGATTCAGGTCAGACTGGAAGTTATTGAACTGTTCCAACCTCCTCATGGGAGCATGAGGTGGCGCCAATACAGTCATCAATGTAGCAACGGAAAAGGTGGGGAATGGTGCCAGTGTAACTGCGGAAGAGGGACTGTTCCACATATCCCATCAAGACGCATGGGGTCCACGTGGGTGCTCATGGCTACCCCTTTGGTCTGAAGGAAGTGGGAGGATTCGAAGGAGACGTTGTTGAGGGTGAGGACCAGTTCACCAATTGAACGTGTGTGTCGGTGGAGGGGACTGGTTGGGTCCGTGGGAGAGGAAGAAACGGAGAGCTTGGAGGCCTTGGTGATAGGGGTGTGTAGGGATTGTATGTCCATGGTGAAGACGAGGTGTTGGGGTCAGGGAATTGAAAGTCATGGAAGTGGTGGAGGGCGAGGATGGTGTCCTGAATGTATGTGGGAAGATCCTGGACCAAGGGGGACAGGACAGCGTTGAGGTATGAGGAGATACTTTCAGTGGGGCAGGAGCAGGCCGCGATGATCGGTCGACAGGGGCAGTCAGGTTTGTGGATTTTGAGTCAGGTGGTAGAACTGGACAGTGCAAGGTTTGGGAACAATGAGGTTGGAGGCTGTGGATGGGAGATCTCTGGAGATGATAAGGTTGTGGATGGTTTCTGAGATGATGGTTTGGTGATGGGGCGGGCATCATGGTCGAGGAGACAGTCGGAGGAGGTGTCTTCAAGTTGGCGCCTGAGGTCGGGCGCCTAGCTATCACTGTGCCGCGCTCCACCCCCCCCACCTTTGTCTGCTGGTTGATGGTGAGGTTGGGGTTGGAGCGGATGGCTACATGTGGTGAGGGCAGGAGGTTGGAGTGGGTGAGGGGGTGGACAGGTTGAGGTGGACCCTCTGGAGGAGGCGGAGATAGATCAACAACTCAGCACATCTGGCTCCAGATGGATGCTTCCAATATCTCTGATGTGCTGGACTCTTGTCATCACCGAGGAGGGGGGCTTTTTGTGGAGGATCACCTTCTTATTGGTTTTTATTTATCCACCACCATTCACAACTGGATGAGGCAGGACTGCAGAGCTTAGATCTGATCTGCTGGATATTGGGACCATATCGCTCAATTACATGCTGATTCTGCAGTCTGACATGCAAGTAGACCTGAGTTGTATCATCACCAAGATAACGTCTCAATTTTAGATTCGTAAAGCATGCAAGCAAAGATGCCATCTTGTCACCTGACCACAGGACTCCTCTCTCATTCGAGGGAAAGAGAGAGAAACGAGTGGTGATGATTTAACCTGAGGGTCACCATGCTTTAGTTAAGAGAAGGCGGTACAAGTCCTTTATTGTAACCTCAGTTGGGGTGGAAATTGAACCCACATTCTATGACACAAACCTGCCTCCAGCCAACGGATCTAACTATCCTCCAAAACAAAAAGGTATGGCAGGAGCTGATACATTACTGGCAGCTATGTCCATCTTGAACAAATTATGGAATACTTCCTGAGTTTCCATGCATACTAAATGGACTGAGGTCTAAGCAGTATCACTCCTCTTTCTTTCTCTCTCTCTCTCTCACACACACACACACACACTGACTGTAGTTTGCAGAGTCATTCAGCAGGGAAGTAGACCCTTCAGTCCTACCATAATCCCAAACTAAATTAGTCCCACCTACCTGCATATGGCCCATATCCCTCCAAACATTTCCTATTCATGTATTAATCCAAATGCCTTTTATATGTTGTAACTATACCCATATCCACCACTTCCTCATTATACACACCAACCACCCTGCGTGTAAAAAAAGTTGCCCCTCAGGTCTTTTCTAAATATTTCTGCTCTCACCTTAAAAATATGCCCTAGTCTTGAAATCCCCCATCCTAGGGAAAAGATGCATGCCATTCACCTTTTCTATGCCCCTCATGATTTTAAAAACCTCTATTACACCACACCTCAACCTCCTACGCTCCAGTGAAATAAGTCCCAGCCTATCCAGCTTCTCCTTATAACACAAACCCTCCATTCCTGGCAGCATCCTGGGAAACCTTTTCAGTTTAACGATATCCTTTCTGTAACAGGGTGACCAGAACCGGACACAGTGCTCCAGAAGAGGCCTCACCAACATCCTGTACAACCTCAACATTATACTCCGAGGTCTGAGCAATGAAGGTAAGTGTGCTAAACACCTTCTTAACCACCCTGTCTACATGTGACGCAAACTTATGCACCTGAACCCCCAGGTCTCTTTGTTCTACAACATTAACCAACTTCCTCCCCTCTAACCTACGCCACCAGGATGGGGAATGTTGGGGGCACATTACCACTTCCAAATTTCTCTCCAGCTCACAGAATGCCCTGACTTGGAAACATTACCCATTTGTCACTGAGTCCAAATCTTGAAATTCCTGACTTAAACTCCCTCCCTACCCGACATTCCTGCATTGGGTTTTAAAAAGAGAGTTTACCACTAGCATCTTGAGATCAATTAGATTTGGGAATTGAATGGTGGACGTGACCCACAGAAGAAATAAAATGAATTGATGACTAATCAAGGACTGAACACGCTACTGTAATATTCTGAAGCCAAAACGCAAGCAAATTGGTAATGCAATAAATTCACTTTGATGGGATTTCTTACAAATGCAACTTTTTCCGATGATAACTGCCTCAGCTCTATTTAAGCAGGGACACAGATGTTCCATCCCTATGTGAAGGGTGCAAGGTCCTTAATTCACAACTTGCAATTTTATTCCTGTTTATTGTGATGAAAGCCATTCACTGGTTCCGAAGGCTCCTTGTAACTGTGTTATGCTGTTAAGTTCCCACACCTGCAGAGTCTTGCCTTTGACAAATAAATCACTTCTCACACAGAGAATCACAGAATTGTCACAGCACAGGAGGAGGCCAGTCTACTGTGTCTGCACTAGTTCTATTACCCACTGCCAATCTCCTGCCTTTCGCCCATATCCCATTTCTCTACAAACAATCATCCAATATCCTCTTAATACCCATCACATTTACAGGCAGTGCATTCCTGACCTTAACTACTTGCTGCGCACAGGAGTTTTTTTTTCTTACATTTCTCTAGAACTTCTCTTCCGTTGCATTGGAGTGTTGTGGTCATTCTGTAGGTTACTAAATTACAATTTGAAATGAAAGCAATGCAGAACTCTGAGCAGACTGCAATGGAAGATTCTAATCTTAAAATAAAACGTGTCAATGGTATGCTGCCAGTATCACCATGATGCTTGCTTCTTATGGTTACAGACACAGCTCTAGCCACAAATATTGGTAAAATCACTGACATATTCCCTGTTCTTTATCTGCTGAAAGTCTTAGACTTGCACCAAATCAAATGCATTGGGGATTGTCTACGTATGCCACAGCTTTGTTGACGAATGAAGAGAGCAATCTATGAGAAGTGGGTTCTGCCACCCGTTGTATGTATGAGGCGGTTACCACTTGATTGTTATTCTTTCAATGTTGGCACCCATAGCCATTTCTCATCATGGTGGCACAACAGCGGCTCACAAATGGTGTTCCATTTTCCTCTGACATTAGCTAGTCATAGTCAGAGATCTACAGCAAGGTAAAAAGGCCCTTTGGCCCATCGAGTCTGCATCCACCTAAATACTCCAATCCCATTCTCCAGCACTTGACCCATGACCTTTTATGCTTTGGCATTACAGATGCACATCTGAATGTGATGTGCCTCTCTCCCCCTTACAGTCAGTTCCAGAATCCCCCCCCATCCTCTGGGTGAAAAGGGTTTCCTCACATCACCTCCAATCCTTCTGTCCCTTACCATAAATCTATGCCCTGCATCATTGATCCCTCCATCAAGGGGCGGGGGGATGTTCCTTCCTATCTACTCCATTTACGCCCCCTATAATTTTCTACATCTCAATTATGAGCCTCTCAGTCTCCTCTGCTCCAAGGAAAGCAACCTCAGTCTGTCCAACCTGTCTTCAATGACTAAAAGTCTTCAGCACAGGCAAGATCTCCTCCGCACCCTCTCTAGTCACGCGGCGCTCTGAAAGCTAGTGCTTCCAAATAAACTTGTTGGATTATAACCTGGTGTTGTGAGATTTTTAACTTTGTCCACCCCAGTCCAACACCGGCACCTTCAAGTCCTAGTATTTCCCAGTTGTGTGAATCGATGTTTAGCATTTCCTTGTTATACAAGTTCCCTCAATGCAGGTGTTCCCGTTGAGAAAATTCTTGCACATGCGATTATCTTCCATCCTGTTCACGTGACTGAGTCAATGAAGACATCTTGTGAATGGAAACATACCTGGGAGTTTTACCTTTGAGGCGACTGTTAAATTCATGGTTGTATCCTTCTGTAAGATGCCTGGAATACACCACATTCTACAAAGATAAAAGTTATTGAGCTTCCCTTTTTGGTAGTTGCGAATTGCCTGTGTATCACACTCATACAACAAGGTGCTTAGAAAACAAGTGTCATAAACCAGCATCACGTTTCCTGTTATGAAATATTCTGGCCACTATTTTGAAATTACCACCACGATTACTGCCACAATTATGATTCAAGCCACAATTATATCCACATTTACTAATATGTTTCTTGCCACAATTACTGCTGTGGTGACAAACAGAATTATTGCTATATGTATTATAACAATCACTAGCTTGTTTGGTAACACAATTACTCAAATGATTACTGCAATGAGTACTGCACTGGAGACTTCAATCATTGCTTTAATGGTGCTGCCACAACAACTGGGATGATTGCATCACGAATACTTCAATGATTACTTCCACATGTTGTACAACAGTGACATCAATGAATGCTGCCACAATCCCTGCAAAGATTACTCCAATGATTACGCCTACAATTATTGCCACTATTGATTACGGTCACAATTTGTGCAACGATCACCACGACGATTGCTCCAACAGTTTCTGAAATGACTGCAAACCACATTTACTGCAATGATTAATATCATAATTACTGCAACTCTTGCTCTCCCAACTATTGCCACCACAACTATTGCAGTAGTACTGCCACGATTATTGCAATGATTACTCTAACAACTTCTGCAATGGTTTCTGTCATAGTCAATTACTGCAGTGAACACTGTCACGGTTAGTACAATGATTATTGCCACAATTCCTGCAATGATTACTTCCAGCATTATTGCAATGATTACTCTCACAATGTTTGCAATGATTACTGCCACAGTTTTTTTGCAATGATCATTGCCACAACTACTGCAATGGCCATTGACACAAATACTGCAGTAATGGCTGCCAAAATCACTGTAATAATTACTGCAATGATTACTTCCAGACTTTTTTTGCACTGATGTTTGCAATGATTACTGCTACACTCTTTGCAATCACGCCTGCCACTATTACCACAATGAATGCTGCCACAATTATTGCAAATCATTACTGCCATGATTACTAAAATAAACATCTCTGCACAATTATTGGCATGCAGTTTTATTACTGTCCCATTGACTGGCAAGGCTCCTGCTCCACTTCCTGGCAGAAATAGTGAGGCTTGCCTCCTTACCTTGCCCTAGGCTTACTGTACAGCAGTGATCGAACAATGCAACCAATTCTACCTCGGTATAGAACAGAGATTTCTGGTCCTTTGTGTAATAAGGCTAATTATTAACTCAGATCACATGATATGCCTTCCAAGGATAACTGTTGTATGAACTTTGTGTGCTATTACTTGTGTACCACAGGTTTCCTCAAAACCCCTATTACCTTCTGATTTTTTCAGCAAGTTTAATTTCATGACTAAAACCAGATTTTTAAGTAATTTGGTTTTTCATTACATTTTCCTTTGATAATCTTCTGGAATTACAGTCGACAGCTTTGATAAGATTTATTTCTGATTGAAGGGGTGGGCACAATTCATATTGTAAAATGGGGCAGCACAGTGGCTAGCACTGCTGCCTCACAGTACCAGGGTCACAGGTTCGATTCCAGCCTTGGGTGACTGTCTGTGTGGTGTTTGCACATTCAACCCGTGTCTGTGTGGGTCTCCTCCCACAATCCAAATCCAAAGATGTGGAGGTTGGGGTGAATTGGCCATGTAAATTGTCCATTGTGCTAGGCGCATTAATCACTATTAATCAGGGTAGATATAGGGTAGGGTAATGGGTCTGGGTGGGTTACTCTTTGGAGGGTCAGTGTGGACCCGTTGGGCTAAAGAGCCTGTTTCCATACTGTAGGGATTCTAATCTAAAGAAAAAATCATTACATTGAATTCTAGACAGCCTCTGAAACAGGTCTGGCTAATTAGAATTAAATGGAAAATAATTTTATCTCAATTTGATTTTGCTGAGGTAGTACAGGATGGTGGTGAAGCCTCTTCCGGAGGACTGTGTCCAATTCTGGTCACCCTATTAAAGGAAGGATATTATTAAGGTGGAGAGTGTTCAGAGAGATTTACCAGGATGTTGCCAGGAATGCAGGGCTTGAGGTATAAGGAGAGGTTGGATAGGCAGGGACTTCTTTCACTACAGCGTAAGAGATTGAGGGGTGACCTTGTAGAGGTTTATAAAATTATGAGGGGCCTAGATAAGGTGACTAGCCAAGGTCTTCTCCCAAGGGTGGGGGAGCCCAGAACTAGTGGGCATAGGTTTAAGGTGAGAGGGGAAAAATAAAAAAAAACATGAGGGGCAATTATTTTTACAGAGAGTGGTTCGTGTGTGGAATTAACTACCAGAGGAAGTGGTGGATGTGGGTACAGTTACAACTTTTAAAAGACATTTCGATGAGTACATGAATATGAAATGTTTGGAGGGATATGGGCCAGGGCCAGGCAGGTGGGACTAGTTTAGTTTGGGATTATGTTCAGCATGGTTGGACCGAAGGGTCTGTTTCCATGCAGTATGCCTCTATGACAGCTTGAATTTTCATGAAGGTACACAGTGCATATCACTTAACCAGTGAAGACCATCCCACTGGTTCCCTATCCCTCCCATGTCTCTATGTCGAAACTATCCAACAAAAGTCCATCCCTCGATTACTCTATAACTGCACCATTGGAACCTTTTCCTTTAGTACCCTAATTCCAGTGTTAAAGATTTCCTCAAATGCTCCAACTCTCTTATAAAATGAATCCTCCACCATTCCTCCACCAGTAAAGAACATCCTTCCACGAGCAAATACCACCAAAATTCATTTTAATGGCCCCCTAACTCTTGCAGCCGAACTTGATCTCCTATTACTAACTCATCACTCAACATGCATAAGATAGGAAACGGATTAGAGAGACTGATGTAATGACCCTCGGTTTAAAAAAAGGTACAGTTACCATAGTCCCAGAGGAACATACAGCTACTCACTGATTAGAGAGAGATAACTGGTGGTGGTTTAACCCAATGGCTACCACACCTCAGGCGAGGGGAGAGGTTGTGAAGTAGAGTCCTTCATGGTAACCTCAGCTGGCGCAGGAATTGAACTCATGCTGTTCGTTTCATTCAGAATCGCTGAGCTAACTAATCTCTTGCCCCGGCACCTCTCCTTCTCAATCTCTTCCCTCACCTGAGGTCTGGTGGCCCTCAGGTTAAATCACCACCAGTCACTTCTCTCTGTATTGAGGGAGCAGCCCCTATGGTCTGGTAAGATTATGGTGACGCAACACAACAATGACCCACTGCTGTTTTTCCCCAATGGAGGCAGGACATCTGTGAAATGCAATTGCTATTTCATGTGCCTGTGGGGTTCCATCGTAGTCTATTGACCACATTTACCTTGCTAATACGTTGTGTTAGAAATAATGTGTACATATATTACTGACCGAATCAATCACTCTGTTCAGGAATGTTATTACACAGTTGCAGAGCAGTCTGGGACCTGAATGCAGACCTCCTGATTCAGAGGTAAGGACACTACCACTGTCCCCACAAGAGCTCTACAAACCAGATCACAAAAACCCCACAGTGTGGAAGCAGGCCATTTGGCCCATTGAGTTCACACAAACCCTTCAAAGAGCGACCTACTTCCTACCCCATCCCTACAAACCTCCATTTCTCATGGCCAATCCACCTAACCTGCACGACTTTGGACTGTGGGAGGAAACCGGAGCACCAGGAGGAAACCCACGCAGACACGGGGAGAACATGCAAACGCCACACAGACAGTCGCCTGAGGCTGGAATCGAACCCAGGCCACTGGGGCTGTGAGGAAGCAATGTTAATGACTGAGCCACCGTGCTGCCCCAAATTAAATCATAACAGATTTGGCAGTCTGCTTTGGAATATAGTCTAACTGGACGGGATAAATATATCCTCTATCTGTTGATTATAAGGCTGTTGAATGGGAGACAATTGGCATTGTTGGGGAGAAAGGAAAAATGGTACCCTTGTATGGTAGAGGGAGCTCTTTGCTAAGGCTGCGGGTTAGGGTCAAGGCAGAGGGGAGGGAATGTGGCTAGTTGTTTCATGCACTGTAACATCTACAGAACTGCTCAATGCTAACGTTTGCGATGCAGAGGAAAGGAATAAAAGTGGAGACAAATCTACTCCTGCTAGTGTCCAGAACATAGTCAGAAATCCGTCTGCAAAGACGAGAGTTTACGATTTTGCTTCAACTAATCCAAAGAGAAGGTCTTCTTTTCACTCTCTCTACTGTTTAATACACTCAGCAAATGACAGTTAATCAAAGAGCTCACTATTTAAACCAACAGTGCGTCTCCCTTTCCTGTCCACATTGAGTCAGTGGGTATTCTTAACACGACAATGAATTACAATTTATAAAGATTGAAATGAAAAGAATTCTCAGAGGTATAATAAAGAACCAAGAATAAAAAGCTATTAGATCAATGCGTGGTCAAAGTAGCAGAGTTTTAGGAGAGTCTTAAAGGAAGAGAGGGTGGTCGTGACATGGAGGGGTTTGGGAAGTGAATTTCAGAGTACAGCATCCAAGACATCTGTACATGCTGACACCAATACTGCAGCAAGGAAGGGAGGGTTTGGAGAGTTGGAGTTGGGTGGGGGATGAGTTAGGGCAAGATGTGATTCAAAGACAAGGATATGAATCTTTCTAATTGAAAGCACTGGGAAACCAAGGGCTCATGTATGCTAAGAGGACTTGGGATAGTTTGCATGACAGGATGGGGCTAGAGGGTGAACGGAATTTTAAGGTGGAGGGAAGACAAATAGTTCTAACGGAGGGAAATGGAGTGCAGAGATGGTACAGACCCAGATCTTGGGATGGATGAACTACATGAACAGCTTTTATTACCCATGCTATTGGGGTGTGTCTATGGGATAAAGGTCATCTGCTTGTTTGACGGGGCATTGAAAATTTGATGCCCTATTTGCTGATAACTGTTTATAGAAATAATCCAAAAGGTGTAACCGTCACACAATATAGTCGGCAGCTCTCCACCTCCCCCAGTCCAGATCTCTCACCTCCAAGACAACGCACACACCATTACAGCATCTGAAACTAGAAGGGATGTTTTTATGAAGCTGCTGTCTCAGTTCATCATTTCTTCTGACAGGCACTCAGATCAGGGAACAGGCGACAGAGGTCGCCATGTGCTGGGGTCTGTGATGCTCCCGACAAAGCCATGACTCTCTGAGGTATTATTCCAGTTGAGTGTGACTCTGCGCTGACAAAATGCAATCTGTAATGTCATCCCCGGCTTCCTCGCCTTTACAAAATATCCAGGCCGTCCGAGATTCTGAAGTTCAGAGTTCAAAGGACAATGACCATTTACATCAAACAGAACTGACTGTGCCTTCTGTCCACAACTGGGGTCGACACACTTGTTTCTCCCTCTGTCTTCATTATATCAACCTCAAATACTTTAAACTACATTCTGCCATAGCTTAAGACTGATGTATCTGCAGCACATTACCCCAAACCTTGTATTTTACTGCTCAAACCCAAAATCTCTTTATCCTGCTTCTTGAAGCACAAGCTGACAACAAATAGTTTCAGGGTTAACCGCCCAGTCTAATACAGTTTCAGATCTCCTTGGTTTGGTTGCTTCATGTCACTGCACTGACAGCATGCCAGTGTCCCCCAGCAGACAGATGAAGTCATAAAGCAAGTTCACACACTGTTCCCCACACACAGGAGCTGACCCAGCCTCCCCACCTCCCTCACGAAAAAAAAAGCTGACAGCTCGTTCAAGCATCCTCCTCCCTGGAACCACTCACTCAGTGGCTTTGTGCAAGGAAGCTGGGGGCACCTCGAAAGCTCAGAAATTGCTGTCGATCCTGAGCTGCCGGCACCCCCTCTCCTCTCTCTCTCTCTCTCTGGGTGTTCTGTATGAAATGAAGCCTGGATTCCTCTTCCACCCCTGCGCTGCGGCTCAACAGGAACTGAGCACAGCAGGACCCAAACGGGAGCAAGTCGTCAATCTGAGGATGAACCATCTTTAATCAGGCTGCCTGAAGCCCACACTCTCTAGGAGCTGCCACCGAACAGCAGCGTTGACAAAATTGCTACCTACCTTTCATGGCTGAGCACAGAATATACATCATTTGATGACTGCGCGGCCAAGGGTTTAGATCATGCCCGAGTCTCTCTCTTTGCCTTTTCAGCAGCTATGCTCTGCTACAGCATTGCCCGACAACACAACCATCTGAAAATCCACGTGATCCAGTCATCTGGTCGCTCTCCACCCACTGTCAGTGATTGGCAGCTTCGACAGAAAAGTCTCATTCAGCCCAGGAACCTGCCTCCCAGGCACTACGCTGCAGTCAGCAGGAGGTAATGCAGCTAACTCCACCGTGCTCCAGCACCACTCCAAAGCTGCCTTCCCACTTCGATTTCCCTCGCGTCCTTCTGGACATTTGTTTTCCTCTTGGCAACAACATGGCCATTATATATTAGTGCAATCTGGGCACAGGGTTCCAGAGAAAATCACACCAAGGCAGTGAGGGGGAATTTGCTTTCAATTAGGTAAATAGAAATTCTGGATTAGTGGTGCTGGAAGAGCACAGCAGTCCAAAGAGCAGCGAAATCGACGTTTCGGGCAAAAGCCCTGGAAAGACCATCCAACTACTGTAAAACCCACCCTCCCCGACTCGCTGGAAACCCACCAGCCTGAGGTCGACTCAGGTGCTGATCTTGCTAATGTTGATCTTGCTTTGTGCACCTCCTGTGCAGTTGTAACCCTGTATGCCTCACTCTGTCATAAGGAACCTTATGCTCTTAGGGGTGGCACGGTGGCTCAGTGGTTAGCACTGCTACTTCACAGCACCAGGGACGTGGGTTCGATTCCCACCTCAGGCGATTGTTCTGTGTGGAATTTGCACATTTTCCCCATGTCTGTGTGGGTTTCCTCCTGCAATCCAAATGAATGGCCATGCTAAGTTGCACCATAGTGATAGGTGCATTAGTCAGGGGTAAATGTAGGGGAGTGGGTCTGGGTGGTTTACTCTTTGGAGGGTCAGTGCGGACTTGTTGGGGCCTGTTCCTACACTGTAGGGTATCTAATCTGGATGTCCCTGTTGCTATGATCTGCCTGTACTGCTGGCAAAACAAAGCTTTTTGCTGTACTTAGGTACATGTGACCACACTAAGATTCATTCACAGGACGTGGGCATTGCTGGCTAGGCTATCCATCATTGTCCAGCCAGCACTTTGGAGTCAGCCACAATCCTGTGGGTCTGGAGTCACATGTAAGCCAGACCAGGTAAGGATGGCAGTTTCCTTCCCTAAAGGGAACTAGATGGATTTTTCCAACAATCAACAATGGCCATCATTAGACTCTTAAGTCCAGATTTTTGAAAATTGCCTTCAGTTTCCATCATCTGCCACAGCAGGACTTGAACTCAAGTCCCTAGGATTAATAGATCATAGAACGTACAGCATGGAAACAGATCCTTTGGTCCAACCCATCCATGCCGACCAAATATCCAAACCTAATCTAGTCCCAATTGCTAGCACTTGGCCCATATCCCTCTAAACCCTTCGTATTCATATAACCATCCAGACGCCTTTTAAATAATGTAATTGTGCCAGCCTCCACTTCCTCGGCAGCTCATTCCATACACGCACCACCCTCTGCGTGGAAAAAGTTGCCCCTTAAGTTTCTTATATCTTCCCCCTCTCACCCTAAACCTATGCCCTCTAGTTCTGGACTCCCCCACCCCAGAGAAAAGACTTTGTCTATTTATCCTATCCATTCCCCTCATGATTTTATAAGTCTCTATAAAGTCATCCCTCAGCTTTTGAGGCTCCAGGGAAAACAGCCCCAGCCTGTTCAACCTCTCCCTATAGCTCAAATCCTCCAACCCTGGCAACATCCTTGTAAATCTTTTCTGAACCCTGTCAAGTTTGACAACATCCTTCCAATTGGAAGGAGACCAGAATTGCACGCAATCGGATTAATAGATTAATAGTCTTGTGATAATAACACTGACCCACCACTTCCACAGCGTATTTAAATGTACGGACTGCCAAATTATTTTTACTGCCTGGCCCACACATAATGGAGCCTGCATACTTACTTTTGAGCTGTTGCATGGGATCAAGGAATAAACAGCTTCTTTTCTGGTCTGACTCCAGGCTCCACAACAACACAGTGAACTCTTAATTCCATAACAACCTTGTCAGTTTTCGAGAAAGCAGCTAATCTCTTTGCTTTGAGACAATTTTGGATGGACAATAATTTCTGGCCCTGCCAATGATGGCTGTATCTCGCAAACCAATTTTAAGAAAAAGCAAGAAATGTAAAATTGCAGACTCTTTGTAAGAGATTTAGAAGCCTGATGTATTTTCTGTTGGCAGGAACAAAGATTCTGTTTCCTGATTAGGGCAAGGCAATGTTTATTATTAATTTTGCAATTGTACTCTTTGAATTCACTGCATTGACAGAATAATAGGATCCCTACAGCACAGAAAGAGGCCATTTGATCACTGAGTCTGCACTGACCCTCCTGTTATTAGAATACTGAATGGACTCAGAAACTCTTAACATTCGCCTATACCTGTATTTTTGTTTTTGCTGCTGTTTACCCATTATTTACTAATCTATGTTACTTAACTCTATGATCTGCCTGTTTTGCTCGCAAGACAGAGCTTTTCACTGTGCCTCAGTACACGTGACAATAAATTCAATTAAATTAAATTCAAGATCATCCCAACCAGACCACCACTCTCTCCCCAACACGACAGGGCAATTTTAAGCATGGCCAATCCACTTACCTGCACATTTTTGGACTGTGCGGGGAAATCCACACAGAAATGGGGAGCATGTTCAAACTCCATACAGTCACTAGAAGTGGGGCAGCACTGTAGCTCAGTGGTTAGCACTGCAGCCTCACAGCGCCCGGGACCCGGGTTTGATTCCAGCCTCGGGCGACTGTCTGTGTGGAATTTGCGCATTATCCCTGTGTCTGTGTGGGTTTCTTCTGGGTGCTCTGGTTTCCTCCCATGATCCAAAGATGTGCAGGTCAGATGAATTGGCCATTGTAAATTGTCCACAGTGTTAGGTGCATTAATCAGAGGGAAATGGGTCTGGGTGGGTTACTCTTTGGAGGGTCAGTGTGGACTGGTTGGGCCAAATGGCCTGTTTCCACACTGTAGGGATTCTAATCTAAAAGTTGGAGTCAAACTCAGGTGCCTGGCGCTGAGAGGCATCAGTGCTCACCACTGAGCCAGGCCTGTACAGAAAGATTGAATTATTACAGTGTAGAAGGGAGCTATTCTACCCATTATCTCCTCTGGTTCTCTGAATGAGCAGTTCACTTTGTGCCATTCTCCCCCTCTTTCCCATGTAATCCGACACATTCCTCCTTTTCAGGTAACGGTCTCGATGTCTTTTGCATGTTGCAAATGAACTGTCACTAACCCGCTCTCAGGCTGGTCATTTCAAACCTTGTACATTCTCTCTCTGGAAGTTTTCCTTTGATCCATCATTCCCCGAGAAGCTCCAGCTTCTCAAATCTGTCTTCACAACTGAACTTCCTGAAACATTTTGGCAAATCTTTTTGTGCACTTTCTCCAATGCCTTCACATCAATGATTTATCATGCAGATGCGTGTATGTTCTTCATGAATGCCTTCAATATGGATCAATGGAACAAGTTGTAATCATTGAGTAATATGGTGTATGCCCGGACTTGAATTCAGACTGAGAACATTAGGGGTCCTCACTAAGCCCGGAAGTGTGGGTTCCAGGTCCACCTGCTCCACAGAAATGTAATTACATCGCTGAAAAGACCGATTAGAAAATATCTAAACACAAAGACAACAATCTGCAGTCCAGGGACGTTAACATGAAGCCTCATACATACTGGCCATGCTACTAGTCACTTTGCTAAATGTTGCCAACACACAATGTGCACCTGCTAATGCACACTGAACACCATTAACACTTATTGTGTACCGGCCTCATTCAGACTCAGCACCAATAACCCTCACTGTGTTCCTCCTTCATTCACACTGAACACCATTAACACTCACTGTGTTCCTGCCTCATTCACACAGAACACGATATACTCTCACTGTGTTTCAGCATCATTCACACTGAACACCATTAACACTCACTGTGTTCCGACTACATTCACACTGAACACCATTAACACTCACTGTGTTCCTGCTACATTCACACTGAACACCATTAACACTCACTGTGTTCCGACTACATTTACACTGAACACCATTAACACTCACTGTGTTCCAGCTTCATTCATATTCAGCACCATAAAAAACTACTGTGTACCAGTTTCATTCACACTTAATGCCATTAACACTCACTGTGTTCCTGCTCCTTTCAAACACAATACCATTAACACTCACTGTGTTCCTGCTTCATTCACACACGGCACCATTAATACTCTGTTCCTGTGTCATTCACACTGAACACCATTAACACTCACTGTGTTCCTGCTCATTCACACTGATTTTAAGTGCGAGCAGCAGCGGAGATAAGACAAACTCGGAAGGCTGCAGATAAGGCCACTTCAAACTAATGCTGGAAGGCTAGTGATGGGAGATAAGGAAATAGCTGGAGAACTTAATAAGTACTTTGCGTCAGTCTTCACAGTGGAAGACATGAGTAATATCCCAACAATTAAAGGGAGTCAGGGGGCTGAGTTGAGTATGGTTGTCATTACAAAAGAGATAGTGCTAGAAAAGCTAAAAGGTCTTAAAATTGACAAATCTCCTGGCCCCGATGGGCAACATCCTAGAGTTCTGAGGGAGGTGGCTGAGGAAATAGCGGAGGCATTGGTTGAGATCTTTCAAAAGTCACTGGAGTCAGGGAAAGTCCCGGGTGATTGGAAGACCGCTGTTGTAACCCCATTGTTCAAGAAAGGAGCAAGACAAAAGATTGAAAATTATAGGCCAATTAGTCTAACCTCGGTTGTTGGTAAAATTCTAGAATCCATCATTAAGGATGAGATTTCTAAATTCTTGGAAGAACAGGGTCGGATTAGAACAAGTCAACATGGATTTAGTAAGGGGAGGTCATGCCTGACAAACCTGTTAGAATTCTTTGAAGAGGTGACAAGTAGGTTAGACCACGGAAACCCAGTGGATGTGGTCTATCTAGACTTCCAAAAGGCCTTTGATAAGGTGCCACATGGGAGGCTGCTGAGTAAGGGCCCATGGTGTTCGAGGTGAGCTACTGGTATGGATTGAGGATTGGCTGTCTGACAGAAGGCAGAGTGTTGGGATAAGAGGTTCTTTTTTGGAATGGCAGTCAGTGACAAGCGGTGCCCCACAGGGTTCAGTGTTGGGGCCGCAACTGTTCACGTTATATATTAATGATCTGGATGAAGGGACTGGGGGGACTTTCTAGCGAAGTTTGCCGATTATACGAAGTTAGGTGGACAGGCAAGTAGTACTGAGGAAGTGGGGAGGCTGCAGAAGGATCTAGACAGTTTGGGAGAGTGGTCCAGGAAATGGCTGATGAAGTTCAATGTGAGCAAATGCGAGGTCTTGCACTTTGGAAAAAAGAATACAAGCATGGACTACTTTCTAAATGGTGAGAAAATTCATAAAGCCAAAGTACAGAGGGATCTGGGAGTGCTAATTGAGGATTCCCGAAAGGTAAACGTGCAGGTTGAATCCGTGATTAAGAAAGCGAATGTAATGTTGTCATTTATCTCAAGAGGGTTGGAATATAAAAGCAGCGATGTGCTACTGAGTACTCTAAATGGGGCTTGGTTAGGCCCCATTTGGAGTACTGTGTCCAGTTTTGGGCCCCACACCTCAGGAGGGACATACTGGCACTGGAGCGTGTCCAGCGGAGATTCACACAGATGATCCCTGGAATGGTAGGTCTAACATACGAGGAACAGCTGAGGATCCTGGGATTGTACTAATTGGAGTTTAGAAGGTTAAGGGGAGATCTAATAGAAACGTACAAGATAATACATGGCTTGGAAAGGGTGGACATGAAGAAATTGTTTCCGTTAGGCGGGGAGACTAGGACCCATGGGCACAGCCTTAAAATTAGAGGGGGTCAATTCAGAACAGAAATGCGGAGAAATTTATTCAGCCAGAGAGTGGTGGACCTGTGGAATTCATTGCCGCAGAGTGCATTGGAGGCTGGGATGCTAAATGTCTTCAAGGCAGAGATTGATAAATTTTTAATGTCACAAGGAATTAAGGGCTACGGGGAGAATGCGGGTAAGTGGAATTTAAATGCCCATCAGCCATGATTAAATGGTGGAGTAGACTCGATGGGCCAAATGGCCTTACTTCCACTCCTATGTCTTATGGTCTTATGGTCTTAACACCATTAAAACTCACTGTGTTCCTGCTTCATTCACACTGAACGCCATTAACACTCACTGTGTTCCTGTTTCATTTGCACTGAACACCATTAACACTAACTGTGTTCCTGCTACATTCACACTGAACGCCATTAACACTCACTGTTTTACTGACTCTTTCAGACTGAACACCAGAAACACTCACTGTGTTCCTTCTTCTTTCTATACCCAGCACCATTAAAACTCAATGTGTTCCTGCTTCAAACACACAGATCTCTATTTACTCTCACTGCGTTTCAGTATCAATCACACTGAACACCATTAACATTCACTACGTCCCAGCTACATTCATATCGAATACCATGAACACTCACTGTGTACCTCCTTCATTTACACTGAACACCATAAACACTCAATGTGTTCCTGTTACATTCATACAGAAAACCATTAATACTCTCTTGTGTTCCTTCATTATTAACACTCAGCACCATTATCGCTCACTGTGTTCCTACCTCATTCACACTGCACACCATTAACACTCACTGTGATCCTGTCTCATTCAGACTGAACACCATTCAATGTCACTGTTCCTGCTTCATTCACACACATAACACTATTTAAACTCACTGTGTTCCTGCTACATTCACACTGAGCATGATTAACACTCAATGTGTTCCTGCCTCATTCACACAGAACACCATTAACACTCACTGTGTTCCTGCTGCATTCACACTGAGCACCAAGTTTCACTGTGTACCTGCTTCATTTACACTGAACACCATAAACACTTACTGTGTTCTTGCTACATTCACACTGAACACCATTAACACTCACTGTGTACCTGCTTCATTCAACACAGAACACTATTTACACTCACTGTGTTGCATCGTTATTCACACTGAACAGCATTAACACTCACTGTGTTCCTGCTTCATTCGCACTGAACACCATTCACACTCACTGAGTTCCTACTTCATTTGCACAGAAGACCATTAAATCTCACTGTGTTCCTGCTTCATTCACACACTGAACACTATTAACTCTCACTGTGTTCCATCGTTATTCACACTGAGCACCATTCACACTGACTGCATTCCTGCTTATTTCACACTGACACTATTAACCCTCACTGTGTTCCTGCTTCATTTACACTGATCACCATTAACACCCACTGTATTCCTGCTTCATTCACACTGAACACCATTAAACCTCACTGTGTTCCTGCATCATTTACACTGAACACCATTAACACCCACTGTATTCCTGCTTCATTCACACTGAACACCATTAACACTCACTGTGTTCCTGCTACATTCACACTTTACTCCATTATCACTCACTATGTTCCTGCTACATTCACACTGAGCACCATCAACTCTCACAGTTACCTGCTTCATTCACACTGAACACTATTAACACTCACTGTGTTCCTGCTGCAATCACATTGATCAATATTAGCACTCATTGTGTTCCTGCTACATTCACACTGAACACCATTAAAACTCACTGTGTTCCTGTCTCATTCACATTGAACACCATTAACACTCACTGTTTTCCTGCTTCATTAACATTCAGCACCATTATCGCTCACTGTGTTCCTGCCTCTTTCACACTTTACACCACTAACACTCACTCTGTTCCTGCTTCATTCACACTGTACACCATTAACACTCACTGTGCACCTGCTTAATTCACAGTGAACACGATTAACATTCACTGTGTTCCTGCTTCATTCACACTGAACACCATCAATACTCGCTGTGTTCCTGCTACATTCACACTTAACGGCATTAACATTCACTCTTTTACTGACTCTTTCAGACTGAACACCAGAAACACTCACTGTGTTCCTTCTTCTTTCATACCCAGCACCATTAAAACTCAATGTGATCCTGTCTCATTCACACTGAATACGATTAATACTCATTGTGTTCCTGCTACATTCACACTGAATGCCATTAACACTCACTGTGTTCTAGCTACATTCACACTGAACGGCATTAACACTCACTGTGTTCTAGCTACATTCACACTGAACACCATTAACACTCACTGTGTTCCTGCTTCATTCACACTGAACACCATTAACACTCACTGTGTTCCTGCTTCACTTACAATTAAGGGGAAAGTGACAACTGCAGATGCTGCAGATCGGAGCTGAAAATGTTTTGCTGGAAAAGTGCAGCAGGTCAGGCAGCATCCAAGGAGCAGGAGAATCGACGTTTCGGGCATGAGCGTTTCTTCTCCAACATCTGCAGACCTCACTTTCTCCTAGTTGATTTTAACCTCCTGCGAATCCTCTTACAAGGATGCCTTCCTTGAAGAAGCTCTCTTCCTCCCTCTACAAGGACTAATTTACAATGAACACCATTAACAGTCACTTTGTTCCTGCGACACTCACAAGGAACACCATTAACCTGCTTCGTTCACACTGAACACCATTAACACTCACTGTGTTCTAGCTTCATTCACACTGAACACCATTAACACTCACTGTGTATCTGTTTCATTCACACTGAACACCATTAATACTCACTGTGTTCCTGCTTCACTTACAGTTAAGGGGAAAGTGACGACTGCAGATGCTGGAGATCGGAGCTGAAAATGTTTTGCTGGAAAAGTGCAGCAGGTCAGGCAACATCCAAGGAGCAGGAGAATCGACGTTTCGGGCATGAGCCCTACTTCTCCAGCATCTGCAGACCTCACTTTCTCCTAGTTGATTTTAACCTCCTGCGAATCCTCTTACAAGGATGCCTTCCTTGAAGGAGGTCTCTCCTCCCTCTACAAGGACTAATTTACAGTGAACACCATTAACAGTCACTTTGTTCCTGCGACACTCACACGGAACACCATTAACCTGCTTCGTTCACACTGAACACCATTAACACTCACTGTGCTCCAGCTACGTTCACACTGAACACCATTAACACTCACTGTGTTCCTGCTTCATTAGCACTGAACACCATTAACACTCACTAAGTTCCTTCTTTATTTACAGTGAACACCATTAACACTCAATGTGTTCCTGCATCATTCACACTGAACACCGTTAACACTCACTGTGTTCCTGCTTCATTTACACTGAACACCATTAACACTTGCTGTATTCCTGCTACATTCACACTGAATACCATTAACATTCACTGAGTTCCAGATTCATTTGCATTGAATACTATCAACACTCACTGTGTTCCGGCTTCATTATCACTGAACATCATTAACATTCACTGTGTCCGTGCCTCATTCACACTGAACACTATTCACACTCACTGTGTTCCTGCTACATTTACACTGAACACCATTATCACTCACTGTGATCCTGGTACATTCACACTGAGCACCAAGTTTCACTGTGTACCTGCTTCATTTACACTGAACACCATAAACACTTATTGTGTTCCTGCTACATTCACACTGAACACCATTAACACTCACTGTCTTCCAGCTTCACTTGCACTGAACACCATTAAATCTCACCGTATTCCTGCTTCATTCACACACAGAAAACTATTTATACTCACTGTGTTCCATCGTTATTCACACTGAACACCATGAACACTCACTGTATTCCTGCTTCAT
>NC_057749.1:22614509-22713462 GCF_004010195.1 Chiloscyllium plagiosum
AAGTGTCACTGTGTTCCTGCCGCATTCACATTGAACACCATTAACACTCACTGTGTTCCTGCTTCATTCACACTGCACACCATTAACACACATTGTGTTCCTGCCTCATTTACACTCTGGACCTTTAACACTCACTGTGTTCCTGCTACATTCACACTGACCACCAATAATACACATTGTGTTCTTGCTACATTCACACTCAGCAACATTAACACCTACTGTGTTCCTACTGCATTCACATTGTACATCATTAGCTCTCACAGCATTCTTACCGCATTCACACTGAACACCATTAACACTCATTGTGTTACAGCTTCATTCACACTGAACACCATTAAGACTCACTGTGTTCCAGCTTCATTCGCAGTGAACGCCATTAACACTCACTGTGTTCCTGCTTCATTCGCATTGAACACCATTAACACTCACTGTGTTCCTGCTTCATTAACACTGAAAACCAACAACGCTTACTGTGTTCCAGTCGCATTCACAATGAAAATCATTCTCACTCACTGCGTTCCTGCCGCATTCACACTGAATACCATTAACAATCACTGTGTTCCTCCATCATTAACATACAGCAACATTAACACCCACTGTGTTCCTGCTGCATTCACATTGTACACCATTATCACTCACTGTGTTCCTGCCTCATTCACACTGAACACCATTTACACTCACTGTGTTCCAGCCGCATTCACACTGAACACCATTAACACTCACTGTGTTCCTGCTTCACTCACGCTGAACACCATTAACTCCCACTGTGTTCCTGCTTCATTCACACTGAATACTACACACACTGACTGTGTTCCTGCTTCATTCACACCGAATTACTTTGGGTCTCACTGTGTTTCCTCTTCATTCACACCGAAAACTATTAACAGTCATCCCTGCTCCATTCAAACTGAAGAATATAAACATTCACTGTGTTACTGCTTCATTTACACTGAATACCACTAACATTCACGGTGTTCGTACCTCATTCACACCAAAAACCATTCAGTCATCCCTGCTTCATTCACACTGAACACCATTAACACTCACTGTATTCCTGCTTCATTCACACTTAACACCATTAACACTCACTGTGTTCATGCTACATTCACACTGAACACCATTAACACTCACTGTGTTCCAGCTTCATTCGCACTGAATACCATTAACACTCACTGTGTTCCTGCTGCATTCACACTAAACACCATTAACACTCACTGTTTCCCTGCCTCATTCACACTATACGCCATTAACACTCACTGTGTTCATGCTTCATTTACACTGAACACAATTAACACTCACTGAGTTCCCTCTTCATTCACACCGAAAACCATTAACAGACATCCCTGCTCCATTCAAACTGAAGAATATAAACATTCACTGTGTTACTGCTTCATTTACACTGAATACCACTAACACCCACGGTGTTCGTACCTCATTCACACCAAAAACCATTCAGTCATCCCTGCTTCATTCACACTGAACACCATTATCACTCACTGTGTTCCTGCTTCATTCACACTGAACACCATTATCACTCACTGTGTTCCAGCTTCATTCGCACTGAACACCATTAACATTCACTGAGTTCCTGCTTCATTCACACTGAACACCATTATCACTCACTGTGTTCCAGCTTCATTCACACTGAACACCATTAACACTCACTGTGTTCATGCTTCATTCACACTAAACACCATTAAGTGTCACTGTGTTCCTGCTACATTCACACTGAACTCCATTAACACTCAATGTGTTCCTGCCTCATTTACACTCAACACCATTAACACTCACTGTGCTCCTGCTTCATTCACACTGAACACCATAAACACTCACTGTGTTCCAGATACGTTCACACTGAATACTACACACACTGACTGTGTTCCTGCTGCATTCACACTAAACACCACTAACACTCACTGTTTCCCTGCATCATTCACACTATACACCATTCACACTGTCCTCCAGGTTCATTCACAATGAACTCAAATAACACTCAGAGTGTTCCTGCTCCATTCACGCTGAACACCATTAAGACTCACAGATTTCCTGCTACATTCACACTGAACACCACTAACAGTCACTGTGTCCCTGCTTCATTCACACTGAACACCATAAACACTCATTGTGTCCCTGCTTCATTCACACTGAACACCATTAACACTCACTGTGTTCCAGCGTCATTCACACTGAACTCCATTAACACTCACTGTGTTCCAGCTTCATTCACACACAGTACCATTAACACTCACTGTGTTCCTGCGTCATTCACACTGAACTCCATTAACACTCTCTGTGTTCCTGATTCATTCCCACTGAACTCCATTAACACTCACTGTGTCCCTGCTTCATTCACACTGGACACCAGTAACACTCACTGTGTTCCTGCCGCATTCACACTGAACACAATTAACACTCAGTCTTCCTGGTTCAGTCGCACTGAACACCATAACCACTCACTGTGTTCCTGCTTCATTCACACTGAACACCATAAACACTCACTGTGTTCATGCTTCGTTCACAGTAAACACCATTAACATTCACTGTGTCCCTGCTTCATTCACACTGAACAACACTAACATTCACTGTTTCCCTGCCTCATTCACACTATACAGCATTAACACTGTCTTCCAGGTTCATTCACAATGAACACAAATAACACTCAGAGTGTGCCTGCTTCATTCACACTGAACACCATTAAGACTCACTGTGTTCCAGCTTCATTCACATTGAACACCACTAACACTCACTGTGTTCATGCTTCATTCACACTGAACACCATTAACTCCCACTGCGTTCCTCCTTCATTCAAACTGAATATGGCACGCACTCACTGTGTTCCTGCTTTATTCACACTGAACACAATTAACACTCAGTGTTCCTGGTTCAGTCACAGTAAACATCATTAACACTCACTGTGTTTGTGCATCATTGACACTGAACACCATTAACGCTCACTGTGTTCTTGCTTCATTCACACTGAACACCATAAACACTCACTGTGTTCATGCTTCATTCAAACTGAGCACAATTAACACTCACTGTGTACTTGCCTCATTCACACTATACACCATTAACAATCACTGTGTTCCTGCTTAATTTACGCTGAACACAATTAACACTTATTGTGTTCCTGCTTCATTCACACTCAGTACTATTAACACTCATTGTGTTCCTGCTTCATTCACACTGAACACCATTAACACTCATTGTGTTCCTGCTTCATTCACACTCAGTACCATTAACACTCACTGTGTTCCTGCTTCATTCACACTGAACACCATTAACACTCACTGTGTTCCTGCATCATTCGCACTGAACACCATTAACACTCACTGTGTTTGTGCCTCATTCACACAGAACACCATTAACTCCCACTGTGTTCCTGCTTTATTCACACTGAATACTACACACACTGACTGTGTTCCTGCTTCATTCACACTTAATTACTTTGGGACTCACTGTGTTCCTACTTCATTCACACCGAAAACTATTAACAGACATCCCTGCCCCATTCATACTGAAGAATATAAACATTCACTGTGTTACTGCTTCATTAACACTGAATACCACTAACACCCACGGTGTTCATACGTCATTCACATCGAAAACCATTAACAGTCATCCCTGCTTCATTCACACTGAATACCATTAACACTCACTGAGTTCATGCTTCATTCACACTAAACACCATTAAGTGTCACTGTGTTCCTGCTACATTCACACTGAACACCATTAACACTCACTGTGTTCCTGCATCATTCGCACTGAACACCATTAACACTCACTGTGTTCCTGCTACATTCACACTGAACACAATTAACACTCACTGTGTTCCT
The DNA here is from genome assembly GCF_004010195.1 of Chiloscyllium plagiosum. Lineage (NCBI taxonomy): Eukaryota > Metazoa > Chordata > Chondrichthyes > Orectolobiformes > Hemiscylliidae > Chiloscyllium > Chiloscyllium plagiosum. Next base: position 22,618,346 of record NC_057749.1, read on the forward strand.
GCCTCATTCACACAGAACACCATTAACTCCCACTGTGTTCCTGCTTCATTCACACTGAATACTACACACACTGACTGTGTTCCTGCCTCATTCACACTTAATTACTTTGGGACTCACTGTGTTCCCTCTTCATTCACACCGAAAACTATTAACAGACATCCCTCCCATTCATACTGAAGAATATAAACATTCACTGTGTTACTGCTTCATTAACACTGAATACCACTAACACCCATGGTGTTCATACGTCATTCACATCGAAAACCATTAACAGTCATCCCTGCTTCATTCACACTGAACACCATTAACACTCACTGAGTTCCAGTTTCATTCACACTGAACACCATTAACACTCACTGTGTTCCTGGTTCATTCACAGTGAACACCATTAACACTCACTGTGTTTCTGCCTTATTCACACTTAGCACCTTTAACACTCAATGTGTTCCTGATTCATTTACACTGAACACAATTAACACTAACTGTGTTCCAGCTTCATTCACACTGAACACCATTAACACTCACTGTGTTTCTGCTTCATTCACACTCAGCAACATTAACTCTCACTGAGTTCCTGCCCCATTCATAGTGAACAAAAATAACACTCATTCTGTTACTGCTTCATTCACACTCAACACCATTAACACTCACTGAGTTCCAGCTTCATTCACACTGAACACCATTAACACTCACTGTTTTCCTGGTTCATTAAAGTGAACACCATTAACACTGACTGTGTTTCTGCATCATTCACAGTCAGCACCTTTAACACTCAATGTGTTCCTGATTCATTTACACTCATTACCATTTACTCTCAATGTGTTACTGCTTCATTCAAACTGAACACCATTAACTCTCACTGTATTCCTCGCTTCATTTATAGACAGCACCATTATCACTCACTGTGTACCGGCCTCATTCACAATGAACACCATTAACACTCACCGTGTTTCTGCCTCATTTACACTGAGTACCATTTGCACTCACTGTGTTCCTGCATCATTCACACTGAACACCATTAACACTCACTGTGTACCGGCCTCATTCACAATGAACACCATTAACACTCACTGTGTTTCTGCCTCATTTTCACTGAGTACCATTCGCACTCACTGTGTTCCTGCCCCATTCACACTGAACACCATTAACACTCACTGTGCTTCTGCCTCATTCACACTCAGCACCTTTAACACTCAATGTGTTCCTGATTCATTTACACTGAACACAATTAACACTTACTGTGTTCCAGCTTCATTCACACTGAATACCACCCGCACACACTGTGTTCCTGCTTCATTCACATTTCATTCCATTAGCTCTCACTGTTTTCCTGCTTCAAGCTCACCGAAAACCATGAACAGTCATCTGTGCTTCATTCAACCTGAACACCATTAACACTTACTGCATTCCTGCCTCATTCACACTGAACACCATTACCACTCACTGTGTTCCTGCCTCATTCACACTGAACACCATTAACACTCACTGGGTTCCTGCTTCATTCACACTGAACACCATTAACACTCACTGTGTTCCTGCCTCATTCACACTGCACACCATTAACACTTACTGCGTTCCTGCCTCATTCACACTGAACACAATTAACACTCACTGTGTTCCTGCCTCATTCACACTGAGCACCATTAACACTCACTGCGTTCCTGCTTCATTCGCACTGAACACCATTAACTCTCACTGTGTTCCTGCCTCATTCACACTGAACACCATTAACACTCACTGTGTTCCTACCTCATTCACACTGAACACCATTACCACTCACTGTGTTCCTGCCTCATTCACACTGAACACCATTACCACTCACTGTGTTCCTGCCTCATTCACACTGCACACCATTAACACTTACTGCGTTCCTGCCTCATTCACACTGAACACCATTACCACTCACTGTGTTCCTGCCTCATTCACACTGAACACCATTAACACTTACTGTGTTCCTGCCTCATTCACGCTGAATGCCATTAACACTCACTGTGTTCCTGCTTAATTCACACTGAACACCATTAACACTCACTGCGTTCCTGCTTGATTCACACTGAACACCATGAACAGTCACTTTGGCCATGCTTAATTCACACTGAACACTATTAACACTCTCTGTGTTCATGCTTCATTCACGCTGAACACATTTACACTCACTGTGTTTCTGCCTCACTGACATTCAGCACCATTAACACACACTTTGTTCCTCCTTAATTCACAGTGAACACCATTAACACTCACTGTGCTGCAGATTCCCCTTCACTCCTGTTCCTTGAACACTAGCAGCAGATGCCATTCATCTCCTTTTGCCTGTTCCATTCTTGCATTAATGTGTGGCCTGCTGACCAGATATAGGTTTGTCATCCTGTTGTGTTTTAATCTGTAAGAGATAAAATTTGCTGTCTAGCTAATATGTGCAATTATTTTATCATCTTAGAAACCTCACTAAGTTGACTCTTTAACCTTCTATTCTTGAGAGAATTGGATTGGTTCTCTGAAATGAATCTTGTTTGGACTCATTTTGCTGTGCTTGTGTTGCACCACCATTAAAGTTAATGTATCCTTCCTGGGGAATGGTCCCATTGATGTCTTTTATTCGCTCGTCTTTCCTCGGATGTGAGCAGCCCACCCCTGATATTCTTCCAGAAGTTGTTGTTGAATGACCATGTGGTTGCCGTCCCAATAATGTTGGATTTGCAGCTGTCGTGGTGTGACAGGGAGTTTTAGCCTTTTGACCATTAACAGGGAAGAAATTATAATGGCGCACAAAAATCAGAATGATAATGGACCTGGAGGGTAGCTTATAGCTAAGAGGGTTCCTATGCATCAGTTGCCCTTTACGTGGTTGCACGTGGTAAAGCTCATGGGTTTTGAAGATGCTCTCACAGGAACCTTGCTGAGTTACTGAAATATCACATAGATTCACCTTAATACACATTGCTGTCCCTGTGCTCTGGTGATTGAGGGAGCAAATGATTAAGTTAATGAATGGAGTTTGTGCTGCGTTTGGCTCACAGGACATTGCTGGTCAATTTTCCCCTGTATTGGAAGGGTCCCAGTGTTGTAGACTGTACTTGGCCCTTGGTGCAGCTAGTTCTGGAGCACAAATCTTCAAGATTACATCCAGGATATTATTAGGGTCCATTGCCTTTGCTGCATTTATTTCCTTATGCTGTTCATCTTAGATGGAACAAAGAGGCTTTGTAATGGGGGACCTCCAAAAGAGTTTTATGTCTATACAACCTCCCCCCTCCCCCTAGTTATTTCATTATCCACTACCACTGTTATGTGTTCTGGTTCCCATAAATAAAATGCAATTACACTATAGACTGCTTGGGCTGGATTAAGTATATTTCTCGCTGCTGTCTAAGTGGCTGATGGGCTGATAGATCATTACTCAGCACATGATGGGAGTGTGACATTGGCAGTGACATCTCAGAATGTGCATTCACATAATGTTGTGTCTCAAGCTTTTCACTAATGATACAAAATAAATCCTTCTTTCTCCCAAAACATATTGTCTCTCTGTATCAATGCTGTTGTTCCAATCATTTATTTTTTTCTCCAAAGCAAATTTGCAGTAAATTTTCATAAATAAACTGAAGCCATTAAGAGTTTTTTTCATGGCTTGTTTACTTTTCTCAGGAAAACATTATTGAGGTAAAGTGTATGTGGTAGGATTTTGTGCCTCTATTGTGGCATTCATTGCTCACATTAGCTCCTGATGATTGTTGCTGCTAGGGTATAGGAATCTTGCTCAGTTTTGCTAAAACTGCAACACTTACTGATGATATAGTTGATGTCAAACTAGTTAGTGATGTTGCTGGAGTTGTCTCACTGGTTTGTAAAGTTGTGTCACTGGTTCGTGAAGTTGTGCCACTGGTTAGTGAGGTTGGTGGAGATCTCTTGCAGGTTAGTGATATTATTGATGCCTCACTAGCTCGTGATGCTGCTGGATTGTCTCACTGGTTAGTGACGTTTCCTCATTGCTTAGTGAAGTTGTGTCACTGTTTAGTGAGGTTGCTGGAGATGTCTCACAGGTTAGTGATATTATTGATGTCTCACTAGTTAATGATGCTGCTGGAGTTGTTTCACTGGTTAGTGATGTTGCCTCGTTGGTTAGTGAAGTTGTGTCGCTGGTTAGTGAGGTCGATGATGTTGGTGTCATGTAATGTTTGTCCATTGAACAGCCCGTGCAGGAATCTGGCATGTTTGTTGAAGTGCTGACTTTCTTCTTACTGACGTAGTTCCTCCAACATTAAACACAGCAACGCTAATTAAGCATTGACGTAGTTCCTCCAAGTGACCAGGAGGTACTGTCAACAGATGTGAAGCTGGAAAAGCACAACAAATCAGACAGCATCCGAGGAGCAGGGAAGTCAATGTTTCGGGCCGAAATCCTTCGTCAGGATGAATGAAACGTTTCCTTTCCTGCTCCTCGGATGCTGTCTGACCTGCTGTGCTTTTCCAGCTTCACATCTATTGACTCTTGCTGCCAGCATCAATAGAGCAGGAGGAACTATCTTGTTTGGCAGTGTTGCTTTATCCTTCCTTCCATTTAACAAATCTGCAAGGAATTTCAAGTCAACCTTGACATGTGGGAACTGGAGTGACAATGAAGCAAGTTTTCGATCTTCCTTTGTCTTTCAGCATTTTGTGGGGTGGGCGCGGATTCTCCTGACCATTCTGTTCCCATTGGACAATAGGTTGATCCTGAGTCCATACTTTTCAGTAAATTCTTATATTCTCTGACGATGAATTGCATTCAATTGTCACATGTTTTCCCCTTTCAAATGTCCATTGCTTTAGTGAACAGAAATTGTACTGTAGCTCTCAAATCAAAGAGAATTTTGAGCAGTGGTTTGAAGCTATAACATTTTCAACTGTGTGTCAATAACTTGGTTTCCACAATTTGTCATCGGCTGGGTGATCATTCAATGGCTACACTAAGGACTTAATTAGCGTTGCTGTGTTTAATGTTGTTTTACATTAACAGTTAGTAGGGCCTGTAATCATGTTGAACTTCATACAATTCTCTACCTGTGAATTGCCAAAGCTCCGACATGAGTTGTAGGTAGACAGGGAGGTGAAGAATTCGGCATGCTTGCTTTCATCAGCCAGAGCATTGAGTATAGGAGTTGGGACGTCTTGTTGCAGCCGGTAAAGTCACATTTGGAATATTGTATGCTATTCTGGTTAAGATTAGAGTGGTGCTGGAAAAGCACGGTACATCAGGCAGCATCTGAGGAGCAGGAAAATCGACATGTCGGGCAAAAGCCCTTCATCAGAAAAGACGCAGTTCTGGTCGCCCTATTAAAGAAAGGGTATTATTAAACTAGAGAGAGTGCAGAAAAGATTTCCTAGGATGCTACCTGGATTGGAAAGTTTGAGTTGTAAGGAAAGGTTGGATAGGCTGGGACTTTTTTCGCTGGAGCATAGGAGACTGAGGAGTGACCTCACAGAGGTCTATAAAATCATGAGGTAGATAGCCAACAGCTTTGCCCCATGATAGAGGAGTCTAAAACTAGAGGGTATAGGTTTAAGGAGAGAGGGGTGAGGTATAAAAGGGTCCAGAGGGGCAATTCTGTTTCACAGAGTGTCTCACACGGGCTGCCAGTAGAAGTGGTAGAGACAAAAGAAACTGCACCTGCTGGAATCCAGACAGGCAGGAGGCTGGAGGAACGCTGCAGGCCAGGCAACATAAGGAGGTGGAGAAGGTGACATTTCAGGTGTAAGGATTACACCTAAAACGTCGACTTTTCCACCCCCTGACGCTGCCTGGCCAGAGGTAGTGGTGGAAACAAATACAATTTTGTCATTTAGATTACATTCCCTAAGGTATGGAAACAGGCCCTTCGGCCCAACAAGCCAACACTGACCCTCAAAGGGTAACCCATCCCTACCTTATATTTACCCCTGATTAATGCACCTAACACTACGGGCAATTTAGCATGGCCAATTCACCCTAACCTGCACATTTTTGGATTGTGGGAGGAAACCCATGCAGACACGGGGAGAATGTGCAAACTCCATACAGACACCCAAGGGTGGAATCAAACCCAGGTCCCTGGCGCTGTGAGGCAGCAGTGCTAACCACTGAGCCACTGTGTCGCCGAAAAGAAACATTGAGAAACATTTGAGAAACATTTAGACAGGTGCATGGATGGGATTGGTTCAGAGGGCTATGGACCAAATGTAGGCAAGTGGGACTAGATTAATTGTGAAAACTGGTCGGTATGGACAAGTTGGGCCGAAGGGTCTGTTTCCACGCTGTAAACCTGTCTGACTCTGTGAGTGGAACTGGTGAGAAGCCACTTCGACAGGCACTTTTTAAAAAAATCTTTGATAGAAACAGCTTCTTGAATTTTGCAGTGTCGCTCTGGAATTTCTTTCCAACGACTGGAGGATCTGATGGACAACGTTCCAGAAAATGTTGGCAAATTGGCTGGAGGAATAACCACTGCATTGTGGAACAGGAAACAAGTAAACAAGACAAAGGCAGGAACCACAGCATTTCACAAATTCTATGCAAATTGAAAGCTACATCTTTACTGCATACTTTAAAATTATTTTAATGGTTTTAATTGAGCAATGTAACTTATTGGGTGCTATGTTTTATCTTTTTTTGAAACGGAAGATCTGATGGAACCTAATTCCATCTTTTACATTGGTTCCTTTGCTCACCTATGTTTGACTTAAAGTTGGTTCACATAAAGTCATGCCTTTCAGGAATTCAGCCGCACCTTAGAGTAAGACTGATTGTATCACCTCCTTCTTTGGTTGCGTATTCTTTGTATTTCCCACACAGCTGATCTGGCTTTGGGCTTATGCTTCCCCATTCCAATGCCACCTTTGTGCACCTTCTGGAGAAGGTCTTCCTGCATTGCCTTGTAGTCAGATCCAGCCTCACATTAAAGTATCTATTAGTGAGATATAAAGCCTGACAGATTAGTACTGCTCAGTTGCTGGCTGTATCAACCCTGGCCACCCTGCATCACTTACCAAGAGAGTATCTCGTGTTCTCATCTTTGCTGATTTCCTCCTAAGTTTAACTCAGTTTCAGCTGTGTAATGTTCCCCTAACTCATTTACCTGATGGTCTACTGAGATACTCTGCATTCTTCAGAACAGCTCAACCACGGGCTGAGAGGATCACCACAGGGACACAGCTTGTGTGTGTGTGTGTGGGTGTGTATGTATGTATGTAGTGTGTGCGTGCATCTGTATGTGTAGTGTATGTGCATATAGTGTGTGTGTGTGGTGGGCATTTATGTATCTGTCTCTGTGTGTCTGTAGTGTGTGTGTTTGTGTATATGTGTTTGTGGGATATCTGAGTGTGTGTAGTGTGTGTGTATCTGTGAGTGTGTGTCTCTGTGTGTATGTTGTATGTCTGTATGTATGTAATATGTGCATGCATCTGTATGTGCAGTGTGTGTGTGTGTGTGTGTGGTGGGTGTTTATGTGTGTGTCTGTAGTGTGTGTGTTTGTGCATCTGTGTTTGTGTGATGTCTGGGTGTGTGTACTGTTTGTATGTCCATGTGTGTATCTGTGTGAGTGTGTGTCTGTGTATATGAATATGTATCTGTATGTGTATGTGTGCGGTTTCCCTATATAACTTCGCATAGTTTCAAAGTACTTTACATGGAGTATTCATTTCCTTCCAAATTATCAGAAAAGCTCCTTCTTGCATAGTTTGAGTGGGTTGATGTTACTTTGTTCTCTGGTATCAGGTTTCAGATTGATGGGTCTGAGTTTATATCTCAATCTCTTCCTGATCTGAATGATTGTGTGGATTTCTGTTCTTTTGGGAACTCTTGCATCCAGCCATTTCGCACAGTATTTTTTTCTTTCTTAATATTAATTTACACAATGTGGGTGTCATTGGCCAGGCCAGTGTTTATTGCCCATCCCCAACTGCCCAGAGGCTAGTTAAGAACTAACTTTGCCGGGGTAACATACAGGCCAGGGTTTAGATCAGAGTGGTGCTAGAAAAGCACAGCAGGTCTGGCCGCATCCGAGGAGCAGGAAAACCGACGTTGCAGGATTTGAACCCACATCCTTGGATTAATAGTCTCGCAAAAATACAATGAGGCCATTGCCTCCCCATCCTCCTCGATTGATTGTGTCCTCAATCCTCATCATCATCTTCCAAAATTTATCTTTAGTTCTGTTTACTTCTCTTTCGCCCTCTTGCTTTATCCCTGCCAAACCATTTAAAATCTTCTCTCTTTCTTTTCCACAGATTTTCCCGGTGCTCTGGCTTTCCACAAGGTCATGTCTGAGAACGCATGTGGCTGAACAGCTCTTGCCTCTATCTCTGCCTGGCGAGTGTTCATCTCTATCTTTCTGCCTTTCTCCTGACTGAACTGAAAGCTACCTCTTCAGGCAGCCAGCATCTTCCTCTGTCTACTCATGTGTTCTGACAGTGTCTCCAGTCTGTAAAATTATTGTGAGTTTATCTTTATCATCAGTTCTTTTTGCACTGGAAAGCCCCACATTAGCTGATTAAACACAATGTGGGGGAAAATTACTGGAGATGTTGGAATAGAGCCATAGAGTCTTACAGCACGGCCCGAACTGGTCCATGCCGACCAAAATGTACATCCATGCTATCCCCGTTTCCCTGCACTTGGTCTATATCCTTCTAATCCTTTCCTATCCATGTTTTTTTCCCAAATGCCTTTTAAATGTTGTTAATGTACCCACCTCAACCACTTCCCCTGGCAGCTCATTCCATATGCGTATCACTCTCTGTGTAAAAAAAGTTGCCCTCAGGTTCCCTTTTATTCTTTCCCCTCTAACCTTAACCTGATGCCCTCTAGCCCTTGATTCCCCAACCCTGGGAAAAAGACTGAGTGCATTTGAGGAGCGGCAGATGGAGCTTAATTTGAATAAAGGTGAGCTGCTGCATTTTGGAAAGGCAAATCAGGACAGGACTTATACATGTAATGGCAGGGCCTTGGGGAGGGTTGGCAAACAAAGAGACCTTGGGTTGCAAGTTCATACTCCCTTGAAGTTGGAGTCACAGGTAAACAGGGTGGTGAAGAAGGCATTTGGTATGCTTGCCTTTATTGGTCAGTGCATGACGTGGAGGAGTTGGGAGATCATTTTGCAGCTGTACAGGACTGCTTAAGCCACTTTTGGGATACACATTCGATTCAGCTCTCCCTGTCAGAGGAAAGATGTTGTGAAACCTGAAAGGACTCAGAAAAGACTTACAAGGATGTTGCCGAGGTTAGAGAGTTTGAGCTATAGGGTGAGGCTGAGTAGGCTGGGGCTATTTTCCCTGGAGCGTCGGGCGCTGAGAGCTGACCTTATAGAGGTTTATAAAATCATGAGGGGCATTTTTAGGGTAAATTGTCAAGGTCGTTGGGTGGGGGAGTCCGAAACTAGAGGGCGTTGGCTTGAGATGAGAGGGTGAAGATTTAAAAGGGACCCGAGGGGCAACCTTTTCATGCAGAGGGTGGTGCGTGTATGGAATGAGCTGCCAGAGGAACTGTGGAAATGGTCACAATTACAACATTTAAAATTTGATAGGATGGGTTGAGAGGGATATGGGTCAAGTGCTGGCAATGGGAATGATTAATTTAGGATATCTGGTCCGCATGGACGAGTTGGACCAAAGGATCTGTTTCTGTGCTATACCGGTCTATGATGCTATAACTGCCCCCTGGCTGAACAAGACACTCAGTTCAAGAGGCAATTAGGGTTGGGCAACAATGTCCGGTCTTTCCAGTGATGCCCATTGAGAAAGAATTAAAATAGAAATAGACCATGCACCACCACCCCCCACCCGCCACACCAACCCTTCCCCCTCTCCCCTTCTGAGCAAGGGATGAGTCACTTCTTTAAAGTCTTTCACTGGCAGCACCTCCAGCAATCCATAAACTGCAAGTCCTCCTGCACCATACAGGCTGAAGGAGACTGTCTTCACTACTGGATGTATCTGCTGTGCACGGCCAATGCTAGGTTTTGGAATGTAACACTCAGCCTTTATGGGTGGTCAGTACCACTGGGTGGAACTCTGTCATCGTTCAGTATCTGCAGGAAACCCACCTTTTCACCCAGTGTCTGGAACGAACCTTTCTAGTTCCTGCTGAGAATAAAGTTAAAAATCACACAACACCAGATTATAGTCCAACAGGTTTAATTGGAAGCACACTAGCTTCCAATTAAACCTGTTGGACTATAACCTGGTGTTGTGTGATTTTCAACTTTGTACACCCCAGTCCAACACCGGCATCTCCAAATCATGACTGCTGAGAATAGATAGCGATGGACTCATCACCATCTCCCATTGTAATCACACTGACAATTCCTACAACAGCACTGCCAGAGATCTCAGATAACAATACCATTGCTGCTGTTAGTATCATTCTATAATTATAATGCTATCATCCAGTTTATTATCTTTCATACAGAATCATTATTTTATTACTGTGAGGACATGAACCTCTCATATATTAGAGTTGATCTTCCTCTGCAACTTCTCTGCAGCTGTAACACCATATACTGCACTCTGCTCTATTACCCTGATGTACTTAGGTAAGGTATGATTTGTCTGGTGAGCATGCAAAACAATAATTTTCACTGTATCAAAGTACGTGTGACAATAATAAATCAAATCAAATCCTTAGAGAGATTTTCTGGACAGCTCTTAAGTACACAGTCGAAAAGTGTGGCACTGGAAAAGCACAGCAGGTCAGGCAGCATCTGAGGAACAGGAGACTCCACAGAAGCTCTTCATCTGCAAACTTCTTTTTTTATTAACCAGAAGCTACAGGATCATGAATGTGTCGGTTGACCCAATATTCCGGATAATCAGGAGGCACGCCGAACCGCAGGAAACCCTGACCAAGCGAAGCTTCTAGACATCAACATTCCTCAAAACAAACAATGTAATCACATTAACCCACCTCCTAAAACCAAGGTGAAAGCACACAGTAATAGAAATGCAATGCAAGGAGTGTCAAATCATGATTACACTTTATTTACAGCATGCAAAGCATCACGGCAGATCGCAATACACAAGGATAAATTTGTGCCAGTTGATTAAGGTGCCAGTTAAAACAAAAGTTTGCTGCATTTAATTGGGTTTGATTCCAAACAATGTTCTCAGCCGCGGGGAATTGGTCACTTCTGAAATTTCCTGTCCCAACACCTAGTGCACAGAACACTAAACCCCTGGCCTATGTTATGAAAAGGAAGGGTTTGGAGGGATATGGGCCAGGTGCTGGCAGGAGAGACTAGATTGGGTTGGGATATCTGGTCGGCATGGACGGGTTAGACTGAAGGGTCTGTTTCCATGCTGATTATCTCTATGACTCTATAATGAATTCACAACCCTAGTTTTGCTGAATAAAATAACATAAAATATGCGACAAAAACAGAAATTGCTGGAAAAGCACAGCGTGTCTGGCATCATCTGTGGAGAGAAAGCAGAGTTAACATTTCAGGTCCGGTGACCCTTCCTCAGATTGCATTTTATATTATGTTCTTCAAGAATATGGTGAACCTTATGAACTTAGTTTGAAAACTAGTCTGACCTGGGAATGTACATAAGCCAATTGTTGGGAATGGGAGGACAAATAGAAAACAGAAATTGCTGGAAAGACTCAGAACTGGAGAAAGATCATGGGGCCTGAAATGCGAATTCGGATTTCTATCCACAGATGCCGCTAGACCAGCTGAGTTTGTTCAGCAATTTCTGTTTTTATTTTTGATTTTCTGCATCCGCAGTTCCATGGGGTTTTGGACAAATAGTTAAGGCCGTTTTTAAAAAAAAGTACTAGGAATGTATAGCTAGAGAAAAAAGGGCAAGAAGTCACATCTTTATAAAATACTGGCTGGGCCACTGTCTTTACATAATAACATAAGAACTGGAGCAGGAGTAAGCAATTCAGCCACTTAACACTGTTTCACCATTTAATACAATTATGGCTGATCTAATCTCGGCCTCAACTCCACTCTCCTGCCCATCCCCATAACTCTTTAACCCTTACCAATTAAAAATCTATCTCCTCCTTAAGCTTATTCAAAGAACAAAGAACAAAGAAATTTACAGCCCAGGAACAGGCCCTTCGGCCCTCCAAGCCTGAGCCAATCCAAGTCTACTGTCTAAACCTGTCACCCAATTCCTAAGCATCTGTATCCCTCTGCTCCCCACCTACTCATGCATCTGTCCAGACACATCTTAAATGAATCTACCGCGCCTGTCTCTATCACCTCTGCTGGCAACGCATTCCAGGCACCTACCACCCTCTGTGTAAAGTACTTGCCGTGTGTATCCCCCTTAAACTTTTCACCTCTCACCTTGAAAGCATGATTTTCGTTATTGAATCCCTCACCCTGGGAAAAAGCTTATCTCTAGCTACCCTGTCTATACCCTTCATGATTTTGTAGACCTCAATCAGGTCCCCCTTCAATCTCCTTTTCTCTAATGAAAACAATCCTAACCTACTCAACCTCTCTTCATAGCTAGCACCTTCCATACTAGGCAACATCCTCCTAAGCCTTCTCTGCACCCTCTCCAAAGCGTCCACATCCTTTTGGTAACGTGGTGATCATTGAGTGTCCCAGCATCCACCACGTTCTGGGATAGTGAATTCCACCAATTCATGACCCTTTGAGAGATGTAATTTCACCTTATCTCTGTTTTAAATCTATTACCCCTTATCCTAAAACTGTGACCTCCCATTCAAGATCACCCCAAATGAGGAAGCATCCTCTCTACATTTACTTTTCCAATCCCCTTTAGCATCTGAGGTACCTCCGTTAGATCTTCTCTCATTCTTTTATAGTCTAAGAAGTGTAGGCCTGAACTGCCCAGTCTCTTTTCAGACAACAAGACTTCCAGCTTTGGAATTGATCACCTAGAGCCTTCCTGAACTGGCTCCAATGTAACTATATTCCTCTTTAAGTAAGAGGGCCAAATCTGTATGCTCCAGATCCAGTCTTGCGAAAGCCTTGTAAAGTCGCAACTACTTTTATATTCTGTTTCTTTAGCAATAAATGCCAAAATTCTATTCGCCCTCCTTATTCCATGCTGCAAGGGGAGACAGTTAGCTCAGTTGGCTGGATGGCTGGCTTGCATTGGAGAATGATGCCAACAGTATGGGTTCAATTTCTCCACCAGCTGAGGTTATCATGGGGACTGTTCCTCTCCCTAGTCTGATAATCCTCAAGTTAAACGACCAACTTTTTTTCTAATGAGAGATAAACCATAGGGTCCAGTAAGTCTATGGTAACTGTGCCCTGCACGCTAGCTTTCTGCAAACTTGTGCTCAAGGACTCCCAGTTCCCTCTACCCTGAAGCATTTTGAATTTAGATAACAAGTTGCCTTTTTATTCAGTGGGAGACTGGTGCTGGGGAAAGTGGGGGTTGTACTATTGGGATGGTCTATGCCTGAACTGAACTGAAATGGAGCATTCTGGTAAGCTGTTAACGAGGGAAGGTGAAAAGGTTTTAAATTAGATCTTGTAGGCAAAGGGTCAAATTTAGGAAGATGTGGTAAATCCAGGAGTAGAAACAAGGCAAAAGAGAAAGATATTATTACGGGAAATGAGAAACAGACTTTAACAGAGATGAATAGGACCATAGAACCTCCTACAGCATAGAAAAAGACCATTTGGCCCAACAAGTCCACACCAACCCTCCAAGGAGTAACACACCCAGACTCATTCCCTATTACTCTATATTTCCTCTGACTAATGCATCTAACCTACACATCTCCGAACACTATGGGTAATTTCCCATGGCCAATTCACCTTAACCTGCACATCTTTGGACTATGGGATGAAACCAGAGCACCCGGAGGAAACCCACGCAGACACGGGGAGAATGTGCAAACTCCACACAGACAGTCACTCCAGGCTGGAATTGAACTTGGGTGCCTGGCGCTGTGAGGCAGCTGCGCTAACCACTGAGCCACCGTGCCAAAAGTATCAAACTCAGAGGAAATCAATAGATAGCTGAGTGCATAAAAAATGATAAAAAGCCAAAACTGAAGTATGTGAGTACACACGGCAAAAGTAATGAACTAGGTAAAAACAATGACTGCAGATGCTGGAAACCAGAGTCTGGATTAGTGGTGCTGGAAGAGCACAGCAATTCAGGCAGCATCCAAGGAGCAGCGAAATCAACGTTTCGGGCAAAAGCCCTTCATCAGGAATAAAGGCAGATCTCTCCATGCTTCAGGCTCTCTGCCTTTATTCCTGATGAGCAGCGAACGTCGGTTTCGCTGCTCCTTGGATGCTGCCTGAATTGCTGTGCTCTTCCAGCACCACTAATCCAGATAAGAGTAATGAACTGACAGCACAAATATGAATAAATATGAACAATCTCTTAGTCATTACAGGGATAGAACTGCACATAGATTGGGACATGGATATTGAAGGGGACAGAACAGGAAGCTAGATTATCCCTGTAAATTCCTGGAGAATCCAGGGCATCCCTGAAAGGTTGAGAAGCCTCCTATTCTGAGAGTCTGACAAGAGCTCACCAATACTAGTCAAAAGTTATCAGCCCAAAGGATTCCTGTAGAGGCAGCAAAACCTCTCCATCAACATCAACAAAGCGAAAGAGCTGGTCATTGACTTCAGGAAGCGAAGTGGAGGGCACACCCCTGTCTGTATCAATGGAGCTGAGACGGAGATGGGAGAGAGCGTTAAGTTCCTGGTCCACCCATTCCTGATGAAGACCTTATGCTTGAAACGTCGACTCTCCTGCTCCTCGGATGCTGCCTGACCTGCTGTGCTTTTCCAGCGCCACACTCTTTGACTCTGATCTCCAGCATTTGCAGCCCTCACTTTCTCCTGGTCCACCCATGTTGATGCGATGGTCAAAGAAGCATAACAAGATCTCTACCTCCTCAGGAGGCGAAGGAAATTCAGCATTTCCACAAGAACTACCTCTATTTTTTTTATAGATGCACCATAGGAAGCATTTGATCTGGAAGCACCATACGTGTGGTTTGGCAACTGCTCTTCCCAAGACCACAAGAGACTACAGACAGTCATGAACACAGCCCAGTCCATCACACAAACCAGCCTTCCATCCATTGACTCCGTCTATACTTCCCATTGTCTAAGGAAAGCAGCCAATATAATCAAAAACACCCCCCCCGCAACTCTGGTTATACTCTCCTTCACCCTTTTCAGTCGGGTAGAAAATATAAAAGTTCCTTTACACATACAAAAAGGTTTAATAACAGCTTCTTCACCGCTGTTGTTAGACTTCTGATTGGACCTCTCACATTTTAAGTTTAATGTTGATCTCGTTCTTTGTGCACCTTTTCGGCAGCTGTCACATTGTATTCCTCGCTCTGTTCTATTACCTTAACGCACTTTGTATGGTATGATCTGCACGCAAAACAAAACTTCCCACTGTACCTAGGTACATGTGACAATAATAAATCAGATAAAATCAATACAAAAATGGTGGGACCTATGTACTCAGAATCTCTGCATCACCTCCTCAAACCTTTCAACCTGAGAGGGGGGGGGAGGGGGTGCCAACTTGGTCAGAGGACGATGTGGCAATGCCTATCTGTTTCACATTCATGGCTGTCTTGACACTGTCGAGCCATGACGTAGACTCTGTTCTGTCCACCTGAGGGGCAAAAGCCACAATGCCTATAGAGACTGATCACTTTTTAAAAAGTTACTTCAGAATTACCTAGACGCAGGTTTGTCTACCATTTTAATTGGGGCTTTTGTGTAGCTGTGACGATCTGATTTAGTGAGCTTGGTATCCCGAGAGGAAGAAACGTGGGTGTTATATTCAATGCAGTTGAAGGTCTGGTGTTATTGTTTCATTGCGCTGAGCAGCATTATTTATTTATTTGTTACTTCTACTGGACTGTTGCATGAGTATAGTTTTGTGTTTTTTGCATGTTTTTTTAATTTTCCTTTTATATACACACACAGACACACACGCAAACACATACACACACACACACACACACAGGCACATACACACACAGACACACACACACACAGACATACATACACATACAGACACACACATACAGACACACACATACACGCGTGCACACAGACACACATACGCACACACTTATATATATAGAATAGCGTTGTTGGCTTATTGTTGCTATTATTTTGTAGCTTCATAAAAAATAAATCTTTTCTCAATAAAAATACATTTTAAAAAGTTCTCGGTGACTTAATGGAATCACCTGATATGATATTTTGAGACATTTGCTGTAACAAAGTAAAAATAACAGAGATTAACAATTACTTAGAAGGCCATCAATAGACTAATCCTCAGAAAAGTTCTATTAACCAGCCTCCACCACTTCCTCTGGAAGCTCATTCCATTCCACTCTCTGCAGGAAAATGTTGCCACTAAGATCCCTTTTAAATCTTTCCCCTCTCACCCTAAACCTATGTTCTCTTTTTCTGGACTGCCCCCACCCCAGGGAAAAGATTTTATCTATTTATCCTATCCATGCCCCTCATGATTTTATAAACCTCTATAATGTCACCCCTCAGCCTTCGACGCTCCAGGGAAAACAGCCCCAGCCTACTCAGCCTCTCCCTACAGCTCAAACCCTCCAACCCTGGCAATATCCTTGTAAATCTTTTCTGAACCCTTTCAAGTTTCACAACATCCTTCCAAAAGGATAGAGACCAAAACTCAACACAATATTCCAAAAGTGGTCTAACCAATCTCCTGTACAGCTACAACATGACCTCCCAACCCCTATACTCAATGCACTAACCAATAAAGGCACGCGTACCAAATGTCTTCTTCACTATCTTGTCTACCTGTGACTGCACATTCATAAAAAAAGAAAAAAACATTAAACCAGGATCGTGCATTTCAATAACATTTGATCTGTGCTTTGTTCCCCAGCAGTAGGTGAGCCATCCATACCTGTGGTCAGGCAGAGCTATTAATAAACTGCACAACCCTTTCGATTTTACCTTAAAATGAAGAGAATTGGAAATATGACCTTCTTTTAACACCTTGCCTTTAGAACATAATGTAATCAAGGCTGAAACACAATTTAAGTGGTATGTATCCCTTCCTCTTCTGCAACTTCCTTCAATGTGGACCGCACTGCTGCCTCACAGCACCAGGGACCCAGGTTCGATTCCAGCCTTGGGCGACTGTCTGTGTGGAGTTTGCACATTCTCCCCGTGTCTGCGTGGGTTTCCTCCGGGTGCTCTGGTTTCCTCCCACAGTCTAAAGATGTGCATGTTAGGTGAATTGGCCATGTTAAATTGTCATAGTGTTCAGGGATGTGTGGGCTAGGTACATTAATCAGGAAGAAATTTAGGGGAATGAGTCTGGGTGTGTTACTCTTCGGACTGTTGGTGTGGACTTGTTGGGCCAAAGGGCCTGTTTCCACACTGTTGGAATTCTATGATTTCTATGAATGTTGACCATTTACAGGTATCAGTGATCACCATTTTGTTTTAATATTACAATATTTTCTTTGACAATTCTAACAAGTAATTCAATACCAGTAGGATGTTCAAAGAAGTTAACATAAACCAGCTGGGTAAGGACAGGGGACAGTGACAACTGCCCGTCCCCTGCCCACATCCCCCACCAAGTCTTGTCCAGCTACACGTCCTTCCCTTCTGCCATCCAGATCTCAGAGAAGTGAATCCGTATCCCCCAATCAGTTCCTCGATGCCCAGTGGTACAGAGAGTCTTACCCAACCCAAGGCACCAACCTTCAGGGCCGAATGGCCTGTTTCCATATTGTAGGGAATCTAATCTTCATTTTAGTCCTGAAGAAGGGTTATACCTGAAATGTTGACTTCTCCAGCTCCTGCTGCTGCCTGGCTTGCTGTGTCCTTCCAGCCTCAAGCTTGTCTACCTTGGATTCCAGCATCTGCAGCTTTTTTGTCTCTTCTTTTGAAAGAACAGCTTTCTGCTATGGAGTCAAGCAGGATGAAAACAGACCCTATCGGTCCACTTATTCTGTGCTGACCAAATGTCCAAATCTGACCGAGTCCCACTTGCTGGCAGTTAGCCCATATCCTCCTGTACCCTTCCTATGCATCTACCTATCCAGATGCCTTTTAAATGTTGCATTTGTACCAGCCTCTCCAACTTCCTCTGGCAGCTCATTCCATACACGTACCACCCTCTGTGTGAAAAAGAGTGGTGCTAGAAAAGCACAGCAGGTCAGGCAGCATCCGAGGAGCAGGAAAATAGACATTTCGGGCAGGAGCCCTTCATCATTACGTCGATTTTCCTGCTCCTCGGATGCTGCCTGGCCTGCTGAGCTTTTCCAGCACCACTCTAATCTTGACTCTAATCTCCAGCATCGGCAGTCCTCACTTTCGCAAAGTCAAAAATCACACAACACCAGGTTATCGTCCAACAGGTTTATTTGAAAATGCAAGCATTTAGAGCCCCAGCTCCTTCCTCAGGCAGCTAGTGAGAGAGGATTTTATAAAGCTCTATATGGTCACCCCTCAGCCTCTGACATTTCAGTCAAAAACCAGTCCCAGCCTATCCAGTGTCTCCCTGGATAAGTTCATGAATAGGAAAGGTTTGGAGGGATATGGACCAAGCGCAGGCAGGTGGCACTAGTTTAGTTCGATCGGCATGGACTGACTGCACCAAAGGGTCTGTTTCCGTGCTGTATGACTCTATAACTCAATCTGTCCAGTGCTGGCAATATCCTTGTAAATCTCTACTACACCCTCTCAAGCTTAACAAAATGCTCCCCACAGCAGGGCGACCAATTAGCCTGGCCTTTCCACCAATGGGCTAGTAATGTACAGTGGGGCATCCGCAATATCAGACGACAGACTGAACACTGTAGAAATCTTGGAGCAAGCGAGAGGTTCGACATATGTGACGTTAGAATTGGGGCTTCGCACCAAAACCTTTGTTCTTATGTTTCCTCTTATCCTCCCCCTCAGGAGATAGATGTAGCACATCTTTCGCCAGAGGCATTTTGAGTGTGGAAACATTTCTCAACTTGCACTGTGTCTGGCAACCCAAAAGCTCTCAGGCCTAGCTTTCTCACTCTCCCACTTGCTCTGTCACTGGCATCGTCTTGCACACTGCCCCCTGGGTTTCACTGAGTTCCTCATCAAAGAAACATTGACAGCCCCTCTATTCACCCATTTTTACTCAGCACCATACTCTTCAGACAGACCATTTGCTGATACACGGGCACATTGAAGGAAACACCTGCAGTGGTAGAAAATGACTGAAAACATCTCAGCTGCAAGGATTCAAACAATAAATGTTGCTCTTAGTCATACAAGCTTTTGAAGTTAGCTCTAGCCACACCAACTAAAGGGAACCTTCGGCCTGGAGATTGGAGGCAGAAATTCTGTCCTCATTTCTCACTTTCCTCATTCCTGAAGAAGGGCTTATGCCCGAAACGTCAATTGTCCTGTTCCTTGGATGCTGCCTGACCTGCTGCGCTTTTCCAGCAACACATTTTCGGCAGAAATTCTGTCTTCAGCAAGGTCAGTGATTCTTACACAAATTGCAACCCCAATATTGCTTAACTTGACCTTCTTTTATCACGCCGTTTCCAATATATTAAAGCAAATTCTGAAAATGAAAACAGCAACTGCTGGAGAAACTCAGCAGGTCTGGCAGAATCCTTGGAGATTGAAAAACAGAGTTAATGCTTCGTGTCCAGTGACCCTTCTTCAGAACAGTCTCACTAGACTTGAAACATTACAGTTGTGTCACAAGAGAGGGCTGCTCTCTCATTCAGGAGAGACAACTGATGGGGGCTTAACCTGAGGGTCACCATACCTCAAGTGAGGGGAAAAGTTGCAGAAGGTAACCGGAGCCAGTATGGGAATTGAACCTATCATGTTAGAATCTCACTGCTTCACAAACTAACCACCCAGCCGACTGAACTAAACCAACCCTTTGAAATGCTACCACACGACCTGAAGGATGTGGAATCTTTGGAGAGGGTGTGGAAAAGAATGTTGCCTGGTTTGGGGGATTTTAGCTAGGAAAAAAGGTTGGATAGACTGGGGTTGTTTTCACTGGAACGCAGAAGGTTGAGGGGGCGACCTGATAGAAGTTCATAAGATTGTGAATGGCGTGGATAGAGTGGAAAATATGAGGCTTTTTCCCCAGGATGGAGGGGTCAGTTACCAGGGGACATGGGTTCAAGGTGTGAGGAGGGAAGTTTAAAAGAGATGCGCGAGTTAAGTTTTTCACACAAAGGGCGGTGAGTGCCTGGAATGTGCTGCCAGAGGAGGTGGTGGAAGCAGATGAAATAGCAGCATTCAAGAAGCACCTGGATGAGTACATGAATAGGAAGGGAATAGAGGGATACGGATCCTGTAAATGAAGACAGTTTTGGTATGGAAGGGCAAAATGTGTCAGTGCAGGCTTGGAGGGCCGAAGGGCTTGTTCCTGAGCTGTAGTGTTTTGTCCTTCTTTGTTAACCTTGTTTCTCTCTCCACAAACGATGCCAGAATTTCTCCAGCACTCTTGTTTTTATCCCACTTAAACATATTTGCTTATATCCAACCACAAAATCTGCATTAATCTGGGCTGTCTTATATAATCTATCTATTTTAGATGATCGATCACAAGTACATCACAGCGAACAAGCATTTCCAGCCAATGTTGCCAGTGGGTCACAAGCTTGGTTTTGGATTGAAAGTGACAATAGACAAGCATAAAGGTCTATTTGGCTTTGAATTCATTAGTTAGTTCTTCAGTAAATGAAAACAAAATTATTTTAAAATGTGACTGCCGGTGTCTTTTGAAAGTTTTGGTGCAACCTTTTGATTAGATTAGATTACATTACATTACAGTGTGGAAACAGGCCCTTCGGCCCATCAAGTCCACACCGCCCCGCCAAAGTTTAAAATGTGACTGCCGGTGTCTTTTGAAAGTTTTGGTGCAACCTTTTGAAGGGAGGTGTGTTATACTGGGTATCAAAAGAACTGTGCAGAGGCTGGTATTATGTCACCAAGTCACCCTTTACAAACATACAGTATGTAACACTGATCCAGCTCCCTCTGAGACAACTCTCAGAGTGAACAGAACCTCTGACACCCCTGTTCTTACCTGTCAGCCAAATTAACCAGATTAACAGCCCCAATCAGTGGACACAAACTGAAAATGTATTGCTGGAAAAGTGCAGCAGGTCAGGCAGCATCCAAGGAGCATGAGAATCGATGTTTTGGGCATGAGCCCTTCTTCAGGAATCCGAAACGTCTATTCTCCTGCTCATTGGATGCTGCCTGACCTGCTGCGCTTTTCCAGCAATAAATTTTCAGCTCTGATCTCCAGCATCTGCAGACCTCACTTTCTCCAATCAGTGGACATACCTGGCTGACCTCGTTATAATCACAACAATCACGATAGCTTCCTCACACCTGAGTCTGAAACTCTGTGTTCAAGTCCCATTGATGCTCAAGGAAGATGCTTTCATAACCGCGTTGAATACCAATCCTCACGCCAAGGAGAGGCAGTAACAACAGGACAGAAAGCTGCTGAGCTATGTGAGGGAAGGTGCCATTATTCAGAGTCAAAAACTGTGACGCTGGAAAAGCACAACAGGTCCAGGCAGCATCCGAGGAGCAGGAGATTCGACGTTTCGAATTCCTGATGAAGGGCTTATGCCCAAAATGTTGACTCTCCTGCTCCTTGGATGCTGCCTAACTGGCTGTGCTTTTCCAGATCCGCACTTTTCAACTCTGACTCTCCAGCATCTGCAGTCCTCACTTTCTCCTAGTCATTACTCATAGGCAGATGACAACATGCAGATAAACATGTCCATTGTCACTGCACTTTGGACTCCTTGGTGTGTGTGTGCGTGTTTGTGCAAGTGCGTGCGTTGGGTGTGTGTGTTTGTGTGTGTGTGTTTGTGTGTGTGTGGGTGCGTGTGTGTTTGTGGGTGGGTGTGTGTGTGTGTGTGGGTGTGTGTGGGTGCGTGTGTTTGTGTGTGGGGAGGGTGTGTGTATGTGTTTGTGTGTGTGCATGTTTGTGCATGTGCGCATGTGTGTTTGTGCGTGTGTGGGGGGAGGGTGTGTGTTTGTGGGTGTGTGTGTGGGTGTTTGTGTTTGTGCATGTGTGTGGTGGGGAGTGATGTTTGGCTGGAGAGAGGATCAGTTTAGTGTCAACAGATGATAGCTGTTAACCATCCCTGGCTGTGGGGCAGATTTGAAGCAAACCTTGTTGCTATGGTGAAGATCATGGTGCAGTGGTTTGAACTTGGCTCTTTGGGGGGAGAACTTAAGGGAGAGAATTTCTGGGACCTCCTCGATTGAATGTAAACTTACAATGGCTAATTTAATGGGTTGGGACATAGAATGCTTGCCATGTTATGCAGGGATTCAGAATCTGGTGTCATTTTTGAAATTATCTCAGCAACTCGTATTGAGACGCAATGAACGTAGTTTGTGTTTCAAATTCTTAGATTTATTTTATTTAATATATTGTCACTTGTACCTAGGCACAGTGAAAAGTGGATAATGCCGCTGTGCTCCAGCGCTGCCTTGGATTATCAATTAGAAAATACTGAATAAATTGATATTAAACTGATATTACTGAAATCGCTGCAAAAGTCCACCTTACTCTCTCTGTAGCCTTCACCCTCTCTGCTCCTCCAGTTAACACTCCAGGGTGACACGCTGGCTCAGTGGTTAGCACTGCTGCCTCACAGCACCAGGGACCTGGGTTTGATTCCAGCCTCAGGCGACTGTGTGGAGTTTGCACATTCTCCCCGTGTCTGTATGGGTTTCCTCCCATGATCCATGGGAGGTGGATTGCCATGCTAAATTGCCCACAGTGTTCAGGGATGTGTAGGTTAATTGCATTAGTCAGTGGTAAATGTAAAGTAATAGTGTAGGGGAATGGGTCTGGGTTGGTCCCTCTTCAGAGGGTTGGTGTGGACTGGTTGGGCTGAAAGGCCTATTTCCACACTGTATGCATTTTTCTTTTTCTAAAGAATCATCAATAATATCACATTCTGGAGCTGAAGGAGAATAAAGCATTATAAGAATCCAACAGCAGAATTCCGAAGAACAACGCTGCAGAAGAATCAAACCTGGGTATCAGAGACAAACAATGTTGGTTGGAATTGTAGCTAAATTCCACCATTAGTTCAGTAATATCCAGGTTGAGTTGTGTGGCCAAATTCTGCCCCAACCCCATTTGCAAGTTTGCTGATGACACCACCATTGTAGGTCAGATCTCAAACAATAACGAGACAGAATACAGGAAAGAGATTGAGTGCTCAGCATCATGGTACAAAGGCAACAATTGCTTCATCAACGTCAGCAAAACGATGGAGCTGGTCATTAACTTCAGGAAGCGGAGTCTGGGTCTGTATCAATGGAGCTGAGGTGGAGATGGTCGAGAGCGTCAAGTTCCTAGGAGTGACGATCACCAACAGTCTGTCCTGGACTATCCACCTGGATGCGATGGTCAAGAAAGCACAAGAACTTCTCTCCTTCCTCAAGAGGCTAAGGACATTTTGCATGGCCACAAGGACTCTTACCAATGTTTACAGATGCACCATAGAAAGCTTGGTACGGCAACTGTTTTTCCCAAGAATGCAAGAAACTACAGAGAGTTGTGAACATAGCCCAGTCATCATGGAAACCAGCCTTCCATCCATTGACTTTGTCTACACCTCCTGCTGCCTTAGAAATTTAACCAACAAAATCAAATACCCCTCCCACCTCAGTTATACTCTCTACCACCCCCTTCCATTGGCAGAAGATATAAAAGTTTGCACACAATTAGGAACAGATTCAAGAACAGCTTCTTCTCCGCTGCTATTAGACTTTGGCAAAAGTTAATGTTGCTATCTCTCTCTCTCTCTGCAACTTCTATGCAGCTGTGACATTGTATCCTCCACCTTGTTCTGCTCCCCTGATGCACTTTGTATGGTATGATCTGCCTGTAGAGGATGTAAAACAACACTTTTCACTGTATGTCAGTACATCTGACAACAATAAATCAATCAATCAAGGCTTAACTTGCTTACTTAAGGAGTCTTATTTTAGTTACTATATGCAGTAAAGTTTCAATTATTGTTTCAGTACTTGATTGTGAGATTTCTTATAAGTAGCTGAATGAAAGGTAGCTTGTGGTAATTTAGCCACAGCACTGAGAAGGATGTGGGGTCCCAAGAGTAATATATTCAAGCTTGCTGTAGGTACAGAGCTAGGTGGGAAAGTAAGCTTTCAGGAGAACTCAGAGACAAAGATCTGGATGGCTAAGTGATAAGAATGGACAGGTTGACAAATGAAATACTGATGTGGGGAAGTGCAAACTGATCTGCCATCTGATGCAGGCTCTCTCGACTTTGTGTTGTTTTATTGCAGTTCAGAAGTTTCCACTCCGCTAGTTGTTGTGTGTGTCTGTGTGTGTGTGTGTGATCTTTACATCACTATAATGCAAGGTTCTATGTACTGGGATTTGTCTTGTTGGCACTTTTTGAAATCTTGTTTACATTTCTTTTTGTGCTGAACGAGTCCAAGTTTTCCTTTGGTGCAGATAAAAGAGTTCTTGTGAAGTCACATCAAAGATAAATACATATTGTTCATATCACTTCTCGATCAAGATAGTGTGCATGTGGTTTGTACAAAACAGCTATTCGACAGAATATTGCAGAAGGTTGTGATACAACCCAACGCTATATTACCACCATCAATTCTGTTAGACTCTGTGCATTACCCACACAGACTTGGGTTAGAAAGCCACAAGTGAAAGCTCTTTATGTATACTCACAGTTCCTCTACATTAAAAATCCCTCTTAAATATCTTGAGCCAGTGATTGCCCAAAACAGTGTCACTCTGTACTACTGACCTTTCACTATAAGCAAATTAAACTCTTATAAACCGACCAGTGATAACTAAATGGCCGTTCATTCTGTAAAAACCCCAGCAACTTTTGTTTGTCAGTTACACAAATAATTTGCATAAGAATTTAGGAGGCAAGGTTAGTAGGTTTGCAGATGACACAAAATTGGTGGCACAGTGGGCAGTGAAGAACATTATCTAAGATTACAAAGAGATCTCGATCAATTGGGTCAATGGGTTGAGGAGTGGCAGATGGAGATAATTTGGGTAAATGTAAGATATTGCATTTTGATAAAACAAGGAAAGGCAGGGCTTATACAATTAATGGTTGGGCCCTGGGGAGTGTTGTAGAACAGAGAGACCTGGTGGGTGACAAGGTGGCACAGTGGTTAGCACTGCTGCCTCACAGCGCCAGAGACGCAGGTTCAATTCCCGCCTCAGGCGACTGACTGTGTGGAGTTTGCATGTTCTCCCCGTGTCCGTGTGGGTTTCCTCCAAGTGCTCTGGTTTCCTCCCACAGTCCAAAAATGTGCAGGTTAGGTGAATTGGCCACGCTAAATTGCCCGTAGTGTTAGGCGAATGGGGCAAATGTAGGGGAACAGGCGGATTGTGTATCGGTGTGGACTTGTTGGGCCGAAGGGCCTGTTTCCACACTGTAAGTAATCT
The DNA here is from genome assembly GCF_004010195.1 of Chiloscyllium plagiosum. Taxonomy (NCBI): domain Eukaryota; kingdom Metazoa; phylum Chordata; class Chondrichthyes; order Orectolobiformes; family Hemiscylliidae; genus Chiloscyllium; species Chiloscyllium plagiosum. The sequence continues at coordinate 22,643,804 of NC_057749.1, forward strand.
AATCTTTAAAAAAAAAACCTAGGGGCTCAGGTACATAAGTCTTTGAAATTTGCGTCACACATCGATTGGATGATTAAGAAGGCACGTAGCATGCTCAGACCTTTCGTATAGGAGTTAGGACGTCATGTTGAGGTTGTACAGGACGTTGGTGAGGCCTCTTCTGGAGTACAGTGCCCAGTTCTGGTCACCCTGTTACAGGAAGGATATTATTAAACTTAGAGGGTTCAGCAAAATATTTACCAGAGTGTTGCTGGGAATGGACACCTTGCGTTATAAAAATAGACTGGGAAAGAGTGGGACATTTTTCACTGGAGCGTAGGAGGTTGAAGGCTGACCTTATTGAGGTTTATAAAATCGTGAGGGGCAAAGATCAGGTAAGTGACAAGGGTCTTTTTCCCTTTGAGTTTCCTGAACATTTCTGAATGTCACTGGGCCTGAACCGTTAACTATGCTTTCTCTCCACAGATGCTGCCAGACCTGCTGAGTTTCTCCAGCAATTTCTGATTTAGTTTCTGATTTCCAGCATCCACAGTTCTTTGTTTTTATTTTAAGTAGTGTGGGTACATGGTTTGGGTGACAAGTTGTCATATTTTGTCACTGTTACTTGGTTACTGTCCTTTTACATATTGGCTAACAACAGTCTGAACTTAAACAACATTTTTAACACCACAAGACTCTTTTTATGCACAGAATGATAAATTATGATAATTAATATGAGGAAATATTAAGACAGGTGAGCAATTGTTTGGTCAAAGAAGGAGAATTTAAGGTACGCCATGAAGAAGGAGATAGGTAGAGGTTTTCAGAGAGGGGATTCAAGGACACCAAGTGTAAGAAATGATTTGTGAGCTTCCTGTGCTAATATGACTGTGGAGCAATAATGGAGGACTGACCCAGAAACAGGCTAGGACTGGGTGTGAAATACTCCTGAATGCAAGGTATTCAGACAAAAAAAAATGGCGCGCTGACTTCTTGAACCAATGCAGCCCATTTGGTGTAGCTAGACCCATAACACGAGAGATTTCCAGGATTTTGACAAAAAATGGCGCGCTGACTTCTTGAACCAATGCAGCCCATTTGGTGTAGCTAGACCCATAACACGAGAGATTTCCAGGATTTTGACACTGACGGAATGGCGATATTTTTCCAAATCAGGATGGTGTGTGGCTTGGAGCAGAATGTGAAAGGAGTGGTGTTCCCATGTACCTGCTGCCCTTGTCCTTCAAGATGGAAGTGGTCATGGGTTTAGATTAGATTACTTACAGTGTGCAAACAGGCCCTTCGGCCCAACAAGTCCACACCGACCCTCCGAAGAGCAACCAACCCAGACCCATTCCCCTACACCTAACACTACGGGCAATTTAGCATGGCCACATCACCTAACCTGCACATCTTTGTGACTGTGGGAGGAAACCGGAGCACCCGGAGGAAACCCACGCAGACACGGGGAGAATGTGCAAACTCCACACAGACAGTTGCCTGAGGTGGGAATTGGACCCGGGTCCCTGGCACTATGAGGTAGCAGTGCTAACCACTGTGCCACCGTGCCGTTTGGGAGGTGCTGTCCAAGGATCGTTGGTGAATTTCTGCAGCACTTCCTGTAGATAGTACACACTGCTGCTCCTGGGTGTCGCTGCGGGAGGGAATGAATGTTTGTGGATGTGGTGCCAATCAAGAGGGGGCTGCTTGTCCTGGGTGGTGTCAAGCTTCGAGAGTGTTGTTGGACCTGCATTCATTCAGGCAAGTGGGGAGTATTCCATCATACTCCTGACTTGTGCCTTGCAGATGGTGGACAGGCTTTGGGGAGTCAGGAGGACAGTCATTTGCCGTGGCATTCTTAGCCTCTGACATGTTGTTATAGCTGCTGTATTTATGTGGTGATAACCCCCAGGGTGTTGATATTGAAGGATTCACTGATGGTAACACCATTTAATATCAAGGGGTGGTGGGTATGCTGTATCATACTGGAGATGGTTATTTCTTGGCATTTGTATGGCGTGAATGTTACTTGCCACTTTTCAGCCAAAACCTGGATATTGTCCAGCCATTGGTGTGTTTGGACATGGACTGCTCCAGTATTTGAGGAGTCGTGAATGGTGTTGAACATGTGCAATCATTGTCAAATATCCCAACTTTCTGAGCTCATAGAATTATATAGTCCCTCCAGAGTGGAGACAGGCCATTCAGCCCATCAAGTCCACACCAGCCCTTTGGAAAGCATCCCATCCTTGTAACCCTGTATTTCCCATGGCCAATCCATCTAACCTACACATCCCTGGACACTATGGGCAATTTAGCATGGCAAATCCGTCCTAACCCATATGTGTTTGGGCTGTGGCAGGAAACTAGAGCACCCGGAGGAAACCCACGCAGACACGGGGAGAATGTGCACACTCCACACAGACAGTCACCCGAAGTTGGAATCAAACCCGGGTCCCTGGCACTGTGAGGTAGTAGTGATAACCATTGAACCACTGTGCTGTGTCATTGATCAAGCAGCTGAAGATGGTTGGGCCTATGAGAAGGGATCTGGCCTGGGAAAATTGGCATCAATGAATGGAGGGCAAAACTGTAATCAAAGAACAGATGGTTGGAGGAAAAGGTGAAGTAAACCAATCCAGAGCTCCAATGTTGACAATAAAGAGAGAACAGAAGTTAATATGAGAAGATCTGATGGGAAGTGTTAAAAAAAAGAGAGAGGCAAAGAGAGTGTAAGTATGGAATCTGGCAGCTAAGATGAAGGAAATTCAACAGTCCCCTCTTGGCATATAATTGGAAAAGGGTGGTTAAAGAAACAGTAAGGGACCGAAGAGCTGAAATGGAGAGCTACTGAGGTAGGAAATGCATTCACCAAAGAAGAGGATGCTCAAACGTCAGAGTGAAAGAGGAGGCAGTTTCAAAGTTGAATGGGCTAAAAATTGATCGAGAGAAGATATTAGAAAGCACAGTTAATGAGTCACCACTTATGCAGATGTTCACAGATATGAGGAAAGGTCATGGACTTTACTTTATGCTTCCCTCCCCAGAGATGCTGCCAGATCTGCTGTTCCCAGCATTCTCTGTCTTTAGCTCATGTTTAACCAATTCGATTGATAGGTAACCGAGAGGGTTAATCAGGGTATTCTGTGAGGAAAAGCAAGAATTGGACCACAGGGTCTATTTCTGTGCTGTATGACTCTACAACTGTGGATGTCGAAATCTGAAACGAAAACAAAAATTCCTGGAGAAACTCAGCAGGTCTGGCAGCATCTGTGGAGAGAACATTTCAAGTCATAGAGGCGCACAGCACGGAAACAGACCCTTCAGTCCAACTCGTCCGTGCTGACCAGATATCCTAAACTAATCCAGTCCCATTTGCCAGCAATTGGGAGTCACCTTTCTTCAGAACTGGTTGATATGGTACACATGGATCTCCAAAAAAACATTTGTCTGAGTAGTAAATAATAAACTTACCAAAATAAATCAAAGGTACACAATAAAAGGGATATTGGCTGTATATGCATGAACTTGGATATAGGGAACAGGGAACAGTGATTAATAGATTTTCTTTTCCTGACTGGAAGAAACTCAAAGACAGAACTGAGCTAAGAAGAAATAGAGGCACATTTCCTCGACTGGGTATATTCTATAAGGCTGGGAAAAGGTGAGGACTGCAGCTGCTGGAGATCAGTAAAAAAGTGTGGTGCTGGAAAAGCTCAGCAGGTCACACAGCATCTGAGGAGCAGGAGAGTCAATGTTTTGGGTACAAGCCCTTCATCAGGAATTATGACCAAAACATCGACTTTTCTACTCCTCAGATGCTGCCTGACCGGCTGTGCTTTTCCAGCCCCGCATATTCTATAAGGCACCAACAAGTGGGAGAAATAAGGGGAATAGGGGAAAAGTCAGGAATGAGGGCATTTTTAATGAAACGATCTGTTTGCATGTTTCTGTCACTCTTTCTTGCACTATCCTATTTCAAATGCTCTGGAGTATTTATTACCCAACTAAACATTTCACTGGCACATCTCTGTTTTCCAAGATTTCTGCCACATAGTCATAGTCATGGAGTCATCCAGCAGGGAAACAGACCCTTCGGTCCAACCAGTCTATGCCGAACATAATCCCAAACTAAACCACTCCCACCTGCCTGCTCCTGGCGCAAATCCCTCCAAATCTTTCTTATTCATGTACCAATCCAAATGTTCCTACATTTCCTGGATGGTGGCGTTCCCCAGGGATAAAACATAATTTCAAATCTTGCAGTTTACACAAAACTTGGAAGTATTGAGGACTGTGAGGGAGAAAACAATGGAGCCCCGGACTGGAAGGTGGATTTGGCAGAGAAGTGTAAAGTGATACATTTTATTATAAGGAGTGAGGATAATTAATATAAAGGATGCAAATCTAACGTGAGTGAAAAAAACAAAGAGGCCAAGAGGTCTGTGGTCACATATTGTTGAAGGTGACAGGGAAGATTGAGAAAGCATTTTAAAAAAATAAATTATAGTGAACCTTTGTACAAAGGGAAAAACACTAATTCAACCTGAACTGGATAATTTTGTACTGGTAAGTTCATACATTGCACTTTCAGAAGGATAGTGAAAGTTCAGAGAGGGGAAAACATTGAGAAGAATAATTCCAGGGATGAGGGCCTTCAGTCACATTGAAAGTTTGGCAAAGTTTGGACCCTTCTCCTTTAAAGAGAAGGAAGTTGTAAGGCAGTTGATAGAGGTGTTCAAGGTGTGGAGGAGCTGACGTTGGACTGGGGAGGGGAAACAAAATTAATAATCACACAACACCAGGTTATAGTCCAACAGGTTTAGTTGGGAGCACTGGCTTTTGGAGCGCTGATGAAGGAGTTAATGTTTCGGGTCCTCTCAGTGACCCTGATTCATATCCACAGATGCTGCCAGACCTGCTGAACTTTTCCAGCAATTACTGACTTTGTTTCTGATTTCCAGCATCTGCAGTTCTGTTGGTTTTTATGAAGCACGTTCAGGTTGCCGTAGAAGGGACGAAGCTAAGCTGCCCTCATAGAGAGTGGCACGTTGGCTCAATGGTTAGCACTGCTACTTCACAGCGCCAGGGACCCGGGTTCAAATCAGGTGACTGTCCCTGTGGAGTTTGTACATACTCCTTGTGTCTGTGTGGGTTTCTGCCCACAGTCCAAAAGTGTGCAGGTTAAATGGATTAGTCATGCTAAATTGCAGGCTATGTGGATCAACAGGCAGAGACTTGATTGTTCAAACAGCCCCTTTAGAACTTTTCTGAAAGTCAAAGATCACCTCCTCATGTTAGTGAAGCTAATGCCTTGATGAACTGAATGGTCTTTTCTTAGTTACTGACGGTAATTATGTAGAAAATGAAAGGAGGGTGTACAGAAATATTACAGAGCCCCTCATGTGACTCCAGAAGCACGTTCAGGTTGCCGTAGAAGGGACGAAGTTAAGCTGCCCTCATAGAGAGTGGCATGTTGGCTCAATGGTTAGCACTGCTACCTCACAGCGCCAGGGACCCGGGTTCAATTCAGGTGACTGTCCCTGTGGAGTTTATACATACTCCTTGTGTCTGTGTGGGTTTCCGCCCACAGTCCCAAAAGTGTGCAGGTTAAATGGATTAGTCATGCTAAATTGCAGGCTGTGAATCAACAGGCAGAGACTTGATTGTTCAAACAGCCCTTTTAGAACTTTTCTGAAAGTCAAAGATCACCTCCTCGTGTTAGTGAAGCTAATGCCTTGATGAACTGAATGGTCTTTTCTTAGTTACTGACGGTAATTATGTAGAAAATGAAAGGAGGGTGTACAGAAATATTACAGAGCCCCTCATGTGACTCCAGACCCTTCATGTGATTGGATCTAAGCAGCCCTCTGGGCAATTAGGGCAATAAACCTTGGCCCAGCCAGCAACACCCACATCACCTGACGATCTAAATACTTTTCCTTAAATTTCTCAGAATCTGTGCTGTTGGTATTTTGCGCTGAGCATTGTGTTTTTTGTTCAGGATGAAAATCAGGAGGGAGGAAATTTTTCACATATTGATCTTTCCAATATGTTTCAGTCCCCATTTCTTGTACTTTCCGATTACCAATGCTATGGGCTAATACTTACCACTGACACTGAATTAACATGTTGCTGTTAGCCTGGTCTTATAAACTGTCTGTGGAACCGATATTTTGAAATGTTTCTGATATTACTGCAGTGTAGTTATGCTTCAAAAGTATCTAGATCATCAGCAGATGAGGGTCACATCTAGAGTCACATGAGGGGGCTCTGTATTTGTGTAAACATTTCTGAACACCCTCCTTTCATTTTCCACATAATTACCATCAGTATGTTGTCTGCCTGTTCTCCTCCCACAAAGCCACATCTACATATTTCACCTAGTTCCCTCTGGTCCATTCTGACATGTATGGAGGGTCAGCAACAGGGAGGTCCGGGATGAGGTCTCTTGAGTGGTAGTGGAAAGCCTGGAGTGCCCAACAGTGGCCAGAGGCCAGCAGCAGCAGCAGCAGCAGCAGCCAGTGGCTGGTAAACACGGTCACACCTTAGAGGTAAAAACAATGACTGCAGATGCTGGAAACCAGATTCTGGACCAGCGGTGCTGGAAGAGCACAGCAATTCAGGCAGCATCCAATGAGCAGCTTAGCCCAGCGCAGGGTGAAAGGATACCTAGCATAAGGGAGAGCGAGCCCCCTTGGGGATAAAACCCAGTTCAGCACATCTGCAGGCCCAAGAAAAGAGTGTAATGTTTGACCTTTTAAGTTTACAGGTAGCCCTCACTTTTTGAGGGTTTGCTTTGCGCTGCTTCGCTTTTATGAAAGAGCTACATTTGTACCTGTTTCTGCCATCTGAAAGAAATCAGAGGATAGTCACTTTTACACATAAGTGAACGCTCCTTCGCTTTACGCCATTTCAGCTGATGACAGGTTTCATAGGAACGCTCGACTTTTGGATAGCAGGAGAAACCTGTATTAGATTACTTATAGTATGGAAACAGGCCATTTGATCCAACAAATCCACACTGACCCTCTGAAGAGACAATAGACAATAGGTACAGGAGTCGGCCAGCACCACCATTCATTATGATCATGGCTGATCATCCTCAATCAGTACCCTGTTCCTGCCTTATCCCCATAACCCTTGATTCCACTATCCTTAAGAGCTCTATCCAGCTCTTTACTGAAAGTATCCATAATAGACAATAGCAACCCACCCAGACCCATTCCCCCCAACTAACGCACATAACGGTATGGGCAATTCACCTGACCTGCACATCTTTGGATTGTGGGAGGAAACCCACGCAGACACGGGGAGAATGTGCAAACTCCACACAGACTGTCACCCGGGGTGGGAATTGAACCAGGCAGCTAATCACTGAGCCACCACACTACCCCACAATTTCTTTAGTTTTCCAGTTTTATGCCAAAAAGATTGTATGCTGAACTTGTTAACTTATTTCTTTATTTTTCTATTTCTGTAACTAAGATTTTATATCGAGGTATTTTGCCCTCAAGATGACGTCATGTGTGGCAACATGGTACACTTTTCACTGTACGCCTGTACTCTGCACTTGAGTACATGAGACAATAAAACATAAATCTAAGTCTAAATCTATTCTAGGAGTAAATTACTGCAGATGCTGGAAAACAATAAATGCTGGTGACCACAGCGGGTCATGCAGCATCCATAGAGAGACAGCAAGCTAATGTTTCGATGCCTCTCCATCAGAGATAAATCTATCCTGCCACTTGAAACTCTTTATCCGTAACGTACATGGAAAAGATGCTGGTGAATTAAAATAATACTTGGCTTCGATACTCAGACGGAGTCTGATCTGATGCTTCATTCCTCAAAAGTTCTAGCTGAGCCAGTAATTAAGATGCAAAGACCATTTAGATTTCAGAATCCATTTCTTTACAACACACTATGGGAATATGGGACTTATTGACTGTCTGCTTTTTTCAATAACTCATCATCTCTCGATTGCTAAAGGCTGCTATAATAAGGCAACTCCCTGTTTATTCTTTTCTGCTTCTGTACAAAGGTAATAAAGATTCACAGCAAATCAATAAGGTGGACAAAGGAAAGCTTCTTCAGAGCTGCCGTAACACCTGGAGGCATCTCAGCAAGATCAATTCCAGTTAATCAGGCGTCTGATCAATGATGTATCTCAGCTCCATTGGAAGGTCAGTGTGCCCTGCGTGGATACTCAACAATCAGTCTCAGAATCAGAGTAAAGGGAGCACTTTAACACCAGGATTGGTACAGGTCACACTCTGTGACATCAGGATTGGTGCCATAGTCATGTCTCAGTCACATGGGGACACAATACAGGGCTGGCCCGTTTGTTGGTCAGAGAGGCGGGACAGGGCGGGAGGGATAGATTTAACTTCCTGAAAGGTTTCCATGAGAATCTGCTGTTAGACCATCAGTAACCAGGCTTTCAAAGACTTTGATTTGACTTTCTGCTGATTTCGACCACGGGGTTTCCAATCAAGTACCCATGACCCCGAAACAACTGCATTCCGCAAAACTGACTCAGTTAAAAAGGCCGTGACTGAAAAGGCACCGATGCATCTGTCAAAGATTGCAACTCTTCATCAGTTGCAGCAAAACTGCTTGTTGTTCAAACGTGGAGTGATTTCCTTAGAGGGAATGCATACAACAAACTGCTTGTTCCAAACTAGTTTCCCGGTGCCCAAATCGTTCAGAGACTCTCCATAAATCACTGATAAATCAAATCAGGTTGCTCACACTCAACCATTAGATCACCTAAATACCCGCAGGAACCATCACGGAGACTTGTACATCATGATTACAGGATACAATAAATCATCAGCCCATTTCTCTTCGTCTTTTCAGCAACCCGTCCCATCATGTGAACCTGAGTGTCTGATGTTAGCTCCAAGAAAAGACCAAGGAGGAGTGGGGAATCTGGTGCAATTGGTTCACGTGCTGCTACCCTGAATGTTTGTCATTTCCTTTATCTCTGCTGTTAATTCAGAGAGCTTCCCTCAGGGTCTCCAGTTACCACACAGGCAGATTCCCTCATGATCTCCTGTAATATTACAAACAGATTCCCTCATGATCCCCTGCAATATTGCAGGCAGATTCTCTCATGATCCCTGTAATATTGCAGACAAATTCTCTCATGATCCACTATTATATGGCAGACAGATTCCCACAGGATCCCCTGTAATATTGCAGACAGATTCCCACAGGATCCCCTGTAATATTGCAGACAGATTCCCACATGATCTCCTGTTATATTGCAGACAGATTCCCTCATGATCCCGTGTAATATTGCAGACAGATTCCCTCATAATCCCTGTAATATTGCAGACAGATTCCCTCATGGTCCCCTGTAATATTGCAGGCAGATTCCCTCATGATCCCTTTAATACTGCAGATAGATTCCCTCATGATCTCCTGTAATATTGCAGAAAGATTCCCCTATGATCTCCTGTAATATTGCAGAAAGATTCCCCTATGATCTCCTGTAATATTGCAGACAGATTCCCTCATGATCTCTTGTTTAAATTGCAGAGAGATCCCCATATGATCCTCTGTAATATTGCAGACAGTTTCCCTGTGGAAAACAGCAATTGAGAAATTTAAGAGATTAATATCCAACAAATATCTGACAACCTACAAGCTACAATTCTACAAGAGAATGTGGATGCTCTGGCTATGATTTTCCACATCCCCCTAGAATTTGGATCAATTGTAGTCATAGAATCAGAGAGATACAGGGCATAGAAACAGACCCTTCGGTCTAACTCATCCATGCTGACCAGATATCCTAAATTAATCCTAAACTAAGGCCTATATCCCTCTAAACCCTTTCTATTCATATACCCATCCAGGTCCCTTTTAAATGTTGTAATTGTACCAGCCTCCACCACTTCCTCTGGCAGCTCATTCCATACACACACCACCCTCTGCATGAAAACGTTGCCCCTTAGGTCCCTTATATATCTTTCCCCTCTCACCCTAAACCTATGCCCTCTAGTTTTGATTCCCCATCCAACAGAAAAGACCTTGTCTGTTTATCCTATTCATGCCCCTCATGATTTTGTAAACCTCTGTAAGGTCATTCCTCAGCCTCCAACACTCCAGGGTAAACAGCCCCAGTCAATTGGAAGTTCGCTCATGTAACACCACCACTCGGGAAAGGAGGGAGAGAGGGAAAGTGAAACCACGGCCTGAAGTCAGTCATTGAGAAAGTGCTGGAATCTATTATTAGGGAAGTATCTTATCAATCCACCTGGAAAGATCCGAGCATGATCGGGCACGGTTAATATGGTTTCATGAATGGGAATTCTCATTTTGACAAAGTTTTACAGGTTTTCCTGTGAATGTGACCATGATAAAGGGAAACCAGTGGACGTGAAATATCCAGTTTTGCAAAAGGCCATGAGTAAGGTGCCACACGAAAGGTATGGAATCATGGATTTAGAGCAATTCAATCGAGCAAATACAAAAATGCATGAGTAGGGCATTTTCAAAGCTGTGACTATGAGCAGAGAGGTGCCACAGGGGTCCATGCTAGGGTCTCAGCCACTTACAGCCCATATAAATGATCAGGGACAAACACACCGAGAGTAATGCCTCGATGTTTTCCAACGATGTGAAGCTCGGTGGGAATGTAGGCTGTAAGAAGGACTGAGACAGGCAGCAAAAGTGAACAGACAAGTTAAATGAGTGGGCAACAAGATGGAATATGGAGTTTAATCTGGCAAAACATGAAGTATTCACTCTGGTGGTCAGAACAGCAATGCATAAAGGGCATGGGCAGAAAGTCCTGGAGCAACGAGTGGGAAGTGAGTCCCAGAGCATGGCATGGGGAGTGTGTCCCAGAGCAGGGCGTGGGGAGTGAGTCCCGGAGCAGGGTGTGGGAAGTGAGTCCCAGAGCAGGGCGTGGGGAGTGTGTCCCGGAGCAGGGCTTGGGGAGTGAGTCCCAGAGCATGGCATGGGGAGTGTGTCCCAGAGCAGGGCGTGGGAAGTGAGTCCCAGAGCATGGCATGGGGAGTGTGTCCCAGAGCAGGGCGTGGGGAGTGTGTCCCAGAGCAGGGCGTGGGGAGTGAGTCCCAGAGCAGGGCTTGGGGAGTGTGTCCCAGAGCAGGGCGTGGGGAGTGTGTCCCGGAGCACGGCATGGGGAGTGTGTCCCGGAGCAGGGCGTGGGGAGTGTGTCCCGGAGCAGGGCGTGGGGAGTGTGTCCCAGAGCAGGGCGTGGGGAGTGAGTCCCAGAGCAGGGGGTGGGGAGTGTGTCCCAGAGCAGGGCGTGGGGAGTGAGTCCCGGAGCAGGGCGTGGGGACTGAGTCCCAGAGCAGGGTGTGGGGAGTATGTCCCAGAGCAGCGCGTGGGGAGTGGGTCCCAGAGCAGGGAGTGGGGACTGAGTCCCAGAGCAGGGCTTGGGGAGTGAGTCCGGAACAGGGCTTGGGGAGTGAGTCACGGAGCAGGGCATGGGGAGTGGGTCCCAGAGCACGGCATGGGGACTGTGAAACGGAGCAGGGCGTGGGGAGTGAGTCCCAGAGCAGGGTGTGGTGACTGGGTCCCAGAGCAGCGCGTGGGGAGTGAGTCCCGGAACAGGGCATGGGTGTGAGTCCCAGAGCAGGGTGTGGGGACTAAGTCCCAGAGCAGGGCGTGGGGACTGAGTCCAGAACAGGGCATGGGGAGTGTGTCCCAGAGCAGGGCTTGGGGAGTGTGTCTCGGAGCAGGGCATGGGGAGTGAGTCCTGGAGCAGGGCGTGGGGAGTGTGTCCCAGAGCAGGGCGTGGGGAGTGTGTCCCAGAGCAGGGCGTGGGGAGTGTGTCCCAGAGCAGGGTGTGGGGAGTAAGTCCCGGAGCACGGCGTGGGGAGCGAGACCCGGGGCACGGCGTGGGGAGTGAGTCTCAGAGCAGGGCATGGGGAGTGAGTCCCGGAGCAGGGCGTGGAGAGTGAGTGCCGGAGCACGGCGTGGGGAGCGCGACCCGGGTCACGGCGTGGGGAGTTTGTCCCAGAGCAGGGCGTGGGGACTAAGTCCCAGAGCAGGGCGTGGGGAGTGAGTCCCGGAGCAGGGCGTGGGGAGTGTGTCCCAGAGCAGGGCGTGGGGACTGAGTCCAGAACAGGGCATGGGGAGTGTGTCCCAGAGCAGGGCTTGGGGAGTGTGTCTCGGAGCAGGGCATGGGGAGTGAGTCCCGCAACGGGGCACTGGAAGTGAGTCCCAGAGCAGGGCTTGGGGAGTGAGTCCCAGAGCAGGGCTTGGGGAGTGAGTCCCGGAGCAGGGCTTGGGGAGTGTGTCCCAGAGCAGGGCTTGGGGAGTGAGTCCTGGAGCAGGGCTTGGGGAGTAAGTCCCGGAGCAGGGCTTGGGGAATGAGTCCCGGAGCAGGGCATGGGGAGTGTATCCCAGAGCAGGGCTTGGGGAGTGAGTCCCGGAGCACAGCTTGGGGAGTGAATCCCGGAGCAGGGCATGGGGAGTGAATCCCGGAGCAGGGCGTGGGGAGTGAGACCCGGAGCATCAAGTTCCTCGGAGTGACAATAAGCAACAATCTGTCCTGGCCCTCTCACATAGGTATGATGGTGAAGAAGGTACGACAATGCTTCGTCTTCCTCAGCCGTGTTAGAAAACTCAGCATGTCCATAAAGAACCTCACTAACTTTTACAGATGCACCATAGAAAGCATTCTATCCGGGTACATAACGGCCTGGTACAGCAACTGCTCTGCCCTGCACTGTAGGAAACTACAGAAGGTGGTGTGTACAGCCCGGACCATCCATGAACCTTCCATCCATGGACTCCATTTACACGGCTTGTTGCCACGGTAAAGCTGTCAACATCATCAAAGACCCCTCCCACACACGCCTGAACACGCACCAACAAGTTCCAGAACAGCTTCTTCCCAGTCGTTATTAGACTGCCAAATGGACCTGTCGAACTTCAAACCTTATTTTGACCTTGCTTTGTACACCTTCTGTGCAGCTATACTCCTCGCTCTGTCTAAGCACCCTATGATCTGCCTGTACTGTCGCAAATCCAAACTTTTCACCGTACTTAGGTACAATAAATCAAATCAAATCTCATGTTAAGATTCTGTAACACAGTCACAGAAAGGTAACTGGGTCCTCTCCAGAATCGAGGGAAAATGTGAAATTTTCAATTCATTGTAAGCAATAACATCAAGACTTCCCCAACTCTCCAAAATGCTACAAACCACACAGAGCGACAACAAAATCAATTCTAGAAGCAAGAACTCAGCAAGCCACCTAATGTGAGGATAGTGTCTCTTCAGAAATGAAACATATGAGCAAAACCTTTATCCTAATTATGCACATGCGTTTCTATTCAGGCAGCATTCATTGAGTCATAGAGATGGACAACATGGAAACAGATCCTTCTGTCCAACTCGTCCATGCCGACTAGATATCCTAAATTAATCTCATCCCATTAACCAGCATTTGGCCCATATCCCTCTTAACCCTTCCTATTCATATACCCATCCAGATGCCGGTTAAATGTTGTCATTGTACCAGCCTCGTCCCTTCGATCCTTTTAAATCTTTCTCTTCTCACTCTAAACCTATGCCCTCTAGTATCGGAGCCTTGCTACCCAGGGAAAAGACCTTGTCTATTCACCCTGTATATGCCTCTCATGATTTTAGAAACCTCTATAAGGTCACCCCTCAGCCTCTGACACTCCGGGGAAAACAGCCACAGCCTTTTCAGTCTCTCCCAATAGCTCAGATCCTCCAACTCTGGCAAAAATCCTTGTCAATCTTTTCTGAACCCTTTCAAGTCTCACAACATCCTTCCTGTAAGCAGGGATCCGCAAGTCTGTGTATCTTTTCTGTTGTGCGAGCATGTCTGATCTGAGATTAAAAGACCATATAATTTTAATCCCATACTATACTTGGGAGTTAACCAGTCTTTTTAAGAAATTAGTTATTTTTGAGTTTATTGAAGAAAGCCAGTGAAGGTATCTTTTATTCTGGATAGCAGTAAAAAATGAACTTGCGTGGTCATTTGGGGATTAACAGAGTCGCTACAGTGTGGAAACAGGCCATTCGGCCCAAACGTTCACACTGATCCTCTGAAGATTAACCGACCCAGACCCATTCCCCTACCTTATTACTCTACATTTACCCCTTACTAATGCAGCTAACCTACACATCCCTGTTCATTATGGGAAATTTAGCTTGGCCAATGCACCCTAACTTGCACATCTTTGGACTAAATATTCCTGGTATTATTTTTTACCACAGATCATTAAAAAAAATCAACAGGTGGTTTGCACCAGTACCTGTCGAAACACAGAGCATCAGTACACAACACTGACTCGTTTCAGCTGAAGATACAGTCACACTATTTTTGCTCTCTGCAGAGGAAATCACTTCACGCAAAATACAAGTTGTTGTGTTCAGCCAGCTTTCATTTATTTAACAAAGATATTCCACCACTTACTGACTGAAGACGTAGCTACCACAGGGTCTAATAGTACTTGCTCAACATTTCAGTCAACCATTCGATCACCAAGTGCACCGTAAGGTTAAAAATCACACGCCGAGTCCGTGAGCATGTTCAGAGTGTACAATCAGTGGCATTTACTAATCAGAAATACAATTCACTCCATCTGATTTGCAGTTTGCTACACATGGATAGCATGTTATTAGCATTCAGTGTTAACACTGGGACCTCTCCAATCCCCAGTAGACAGCCAGTACAAAGAATCACAGAATCACTACTATTCAGAAGCAGCCCATTTTGCCCATTGAGTCCATGCTGACCCTCTGAACAGCATCACACCGAGACCCACTCCTACTCAACCCTATCCCTGTAACCCTGCATTTCCTGTGGTTAATCCACCCAACCTAGATATCTCTGGACACTTTAGCATGGCCAATCCACCCTTACCTGTACATCTTTGGACTGTGGGAGGAAACCCATCCAGACACGGGGAGAACCTGCAAACTCCACACAGACAATCAACCTTGTGTAACTACATATGGTTGCCACTCGGATACACTGAATAGTCAGTCTCTAGCTTCCACCATTCCATCCCTACTCCCCACTCTCTCCCCCCACAGCACGTGCCTTGCCACCAGGGTAAAGTTGGTCCCAGAAAGACTGAACAAGGTGAGCATCTACTTACATGTGTGCGTCTTCTTTGTGACTGAAATACCTGCAAGAGAAAGAAAGCGATGGGTGAGTGCGTTACTTCCACTGAGAAGATGTTCCCTATTGCTGACTGGTGTGTAGCTTGCTCTGAATTCCAACACTGAGGGAGTGACAAAATGACAGGGATGCCATCTTTCAGTGAAGGTATCAAACCAAGGTCTCGGCTGCCCTTTCAGGTGTAAGATTTCACGGCATTATTTTGCAAAAGATTGGCACAAGTGGCTTGTGTTTCCTATTAATCGTTCAACCAGCATCACATAAACAGAACTTTTGCCCTCACTTTGCCAGTACCTCGCTGTGAATGAACTGACTGCCCTCTTCCTCCATTACAACAATGTGGAAGTTTTCCATTATCTGCAAAGCACATTAGGAGGTCTGGAGTTTGTGAAAAGCACTATCTAAATGCAAGTCATAATGATCAATGGGACAATTGGGAATGGGAGCTGGGAAGGGAGGTTGGGCTGTTTAATGTTGCTGAATATTGTAAAATTGACAACTTCCTGCTCCATCTCCAGTCTTGACATGCCCGGCTGAGAAGGATGAGCTCGGTACAACAATAATTTGCATTTTTACAGCACCTTTAACATATAGAAAAAGAAAACAAACTATGAAGGAGTCTCAGATGTTTGGGTTACTTTCCAGTACAGCAGAAACTTTGTACAGCATGACAAGTTTTGAGAAGGTTTGTAGCTCAGGTGTAGGTTCTGGATGTAGGTTTGCTCGCTGAGCTGGAAGGGCCATTTTCAGATGTTTCATCACCATACTAGGTAACATCATCAGTGAGCCTCTGGATGAAGCACATGTGGTGTACCCGCGTTCTATTGATATTTTGCATTTCCTTGGGTTGGTGATGTCATTACCTGTGGTGACATCATTTCCTATGGTGTTGTCATTTCCTGTTCTTTTTCTCAATGGGTTGGTAAATGGGAGCCAAGTCAATTTGCTGATAGAGATGGAGTTGATAGAGACAACATATCCATCCTAGGACAAGCCAAACATAGATATGCACGAGAATTCCTAGAAGCATGGCATTCCAACTGTGACTCTATCACAAATACATTTACTTGGATCCCATTTACCAACCCCGAAAAAAGAATAGGAAATGGCATCACCATAGGAAATGATGTCACCATAGGAAATGACATCACCAACCCAAGAAAACCCAAACATATAAACAGAAAGTGGGCTACACCACCAATACTTCAGCCGGAGGCTCACTGAAGTTTGTACAGGATGTTCTATACTATATCAATTTCACAATTTGATTAAAAGCAGTCAGACCTTTTGAGAAGACACCCAATGCTTTGTATTCGGGCAAGTGCCCGATATTTACAGTGATTGGAACAATGGATGGAGTCATGCTGCTAACCCCTGTGATGGGTTTGGTGGCAAGGGAAGACATTTGGGAGGCTAGTTGCGGAGACGCTATGTTGCTGATTCAGTCGCCGTGGCCATGGGGAGTTGAGGCCCTCACACGTGCCTCATTCTGAGGCTGTTAGTGTTCACCAGACACTGGGCACAGGTCCACCATATGGACACCCTGACCTAGTGCCTGAAAGGAAGACTCAGCGTCGGCAGGTAGGTGTCCGCTGCCTGCCTGCCTGCCTCCTGGTTTGGCTGTTGAACCTCCCCCCTTGGACCTTCACCTCACGACCAGCTCGCCCACCAGCACTGACCTCTAGCCTGGGATCCAGAACTGACCTCCGGCCACTGGTCGGTGCTGGTTAATATAGAGCTTCAACTTCAAAGTATTTATGTCTGCCATTTTTCCTGTATCCCCCTCCCCAAACTCCCAGACCTCAAGACCTGTATTTTTTGTGCCTTGTTTACTTTGTTCTCAGTAGAAAGGACCCATTCTCTCCCTTTCACCCTAATTTACATCCATTTTACATCTTTAGTTCTTTCTTACAAAAATTAACAACTCTTTTGTCTTTTGCTCCGTGCATCCACACTATATGTTCTCCTCACTCCTCCTGCACATTTCTCTTAGAAACGTAGAGAATAGGAGCAGCAGGAGGCCATTCAGCCCATCAAGCCTGCTCCACCATTTAACATGATCATGGATGATCATCCAACTCAGTCCCTTTTGTCCCATTTTCCCTAAGATGCTTTGATGCTTTCAGCTCTCAGAACTCTATAAATCTTTCTTTAACACATTGTTTGCTTGGCCTCAACCACTCTCTGTGGCAGAGAATTCCACAGGCTCACCTCTCTCAGGATGAAGAAATTTCTCTTCATCTCAGTCCCAAATGATCGACACCATATCCTTAGACTGTGACCCCTGGTTCTGGACTCCCTGGTCATTTGGAAGATCCTTCCTGTATTGACCCTATCTAGTCCTGTTAGAATGTATTTGCCAAAACCACAATTTTTCGACCCCTTTCAGCTCTGAAGAAGAGTCATACCTGACTCAAAAGGTTAATCCTGCTTTCTCTCCACAGCTCTGCCAGGTCTATTGAGTTTCTCCAGCATTCCCAGTGCCTGTTTCAGATCTCCATCATCTGCAGTGTTTTAGCTTTCTTGCTCAATAGAGCTGATGGCCTCTGATTAGCTGGAGAATGGGATTTCTGTGCCTTCCCCACCTTCCCTGGGACTCTTGGTCCTGCATTGGGTCGAGTCCAGCATTGACCTGCTAAGGGTTCGAGGGAACCTTATGCAGTGAGGTCTTCCCTAAAGAGGGAACATGTGACTCCTGTCACTACCATAGCGGCTGACCAAGACTCCCATCACCTCCACAACATTCTGCATGCGAGAAAGGCAAAAGCCGAGAGTCTCCCATCTCCCTGCGTCTGGCCAGAGTTCAACTTGCCACAATGAAAAGCAATGAATAGAAACTGGGGAGAGTATCTCAAACTCAGGAGAGAGGCAAAGGCTGGAATAAGGAAGGCTGAGAGGAAGAATGAGTAAAAGAAGGCAGGCTGTGCTGAAACAAAGGGTGGCACGGTGGCTCAGTGGTTAGCACTGCAGCCTCACAATGCCAGGGGCCTGGGTTCGATTCCAGCCTCGGGTGACTGTCTGTGTGGAGTTTGCACATTCTCCCCGTGTCTGCGTGGGCTTCCTCTGGGTACTCCGGTTTCCTCCCACAATGCAAAAATGTGCAGGCTAGATGGATTGGCCAGGCTAAATTGTCCATAGCATTCAAGGATGTGTAAGTTAGGTGGATTGGCCAGGCTAAATTGCCCACAGTGTTAGGTGCATTAGTCAGAGGGAAATGGGTCTGGGTAGGTTACTCTTTGGAGGGTCAGTGAGGACTTGTTGGGCCAAAGTTTCCGCACTGTAGGGGATCTAATCTAAATGGGAAAATGTTCTTCAAATATATTAGCAAAAGAGATGAGTGAAGGATAGAGTAGGGCCCATAAGGAACATGCAAGGTAAACTGCTCACTGTAGGAGAAGACATGATAAAAGTACTAAATTAATATTTTGCCTCTGGCTTTACCAAATTGGAAGATGGTGACAATGGCCCAATTGAAAATGTGGGTGCTAAGCAACTGAGCAGTGAGTGAGAGATAAGGAAGAGAAGCTAAACAGGTTGGTAGCACTATCGGTGGAGAAGTCACCACAGTCAGATGGGGTGCATCTAGATTGCTGAGAGAGTTAAGGGAGCAAATTGCGGAGCCATTGACAGAAATTTTCCAGGCCTCTCTGATCATAGGATTAGTCCCAGAGGACTGGACGATTGCAAATGTGATGCAGTTGTTTCAGAAAGGAGCAGAGGATAACCCAGGAGCTTTCAACTTGATATCAGTGATGGAAAAGCTGATGGACGTCATTATTCAAGATAAGATAAATATACACATGGAGAAAAATAAGTTAGAAGTAGACATTCAACATGGCTTTGTCAAGCGCAGATCATGCCTGACAACTTTTGGCGGTACGACAGCTCAGTGGTTAGTACTGCTGCCTTACAGCGCCAGGGACCCGGGTTCGATTCCAACTTCAGCCAACTGTCTGTGTGGAGTTTGCACATGATCTTAGCATCTGCGTGGGTTTCCTTCTGGTGCTCCGGTTTCCTCCCACAGTCCAAAGATGTGCAGGTCAGGTGGAGTGGCCATTGGAAATACAGGGTTACAGCGATTGGGTCTGGATGGGATGCTCTTCAGAGGGTCAGTGTGGACTTGATGGGTCAAATGGTCTGCTTTCATACTGAAGGGATCCTATAATTCCATGAAATTTAATTGAATTATTTGATGAGGTGACAAAGAGAGTAGATGAGGGTAGTGCTGTGGATGTTGTATATTTGGACTTTCAGAAAATAGTGCCACATGGCAGGTTGGTTAACAAATTTAAAATGTTTGGGATTGATAGCTCATTGGCAGCATGAATTAGAAGTTAGTTAAAAGATCAAGAGCAGATATAGATGGGCATTTCTCAGGTTAGAGGTGAGTTGAAAGTGGTGTTCCTCAGGGATTAATGTTCGGACTCTTGTTTTTCCTGATTGAAATAAATGATTTGGAGATGGGTGTAAAGGGCAATATCTTGTAATTTGTGTGTGATACTAAGCTAGGGAGAATAGTGAATTGTGAGGACGATATTGAGCAGCTTCAGAGAGACATTGACAGGTTGGCCAAATGGGCAGCATCAGGCAGATAAATTTCAATGCAGAGAGATGTGAGGTAATGCAGTTTGGTAAAAGAAACATAGAGAGATAATCCAGGCTCCATGGTACAACTTTGAAGGGCGTATAGGAGCAGAGGGACTTTGAGGTTCATGTGCATGATTCAGTGAAACTGGCCATGCAAGTTGAAACAGTAGTTAATAAGCCTCATAGGATCCTAGTGTTTATAAATAGAGGCAAAGAGTATAAAAGCCAGGAAGTGATGCTACACATTGACAAATCATTGGTCAGACTACATTTGGAGTATTGTGTTTAGTTTAGATTCCGTACAGTGTTGAAACAGGCCCTTCGGCCCAACAAGTCCACACCGACCCTCCAAAGAGTAACTCACCCAGACCCATTTCCCTCTGACTAATGCACCTAGCACTATGGACAATTTAGCATGGCTAATTCACCTGGCCTGCACATCTTTGGACTGTGGGAGGAAAGCAGAGCAAACCCGACAGTCACCCGAGGCTGGAATCGGACCCAGGTCCCTAATGCTATGAGGCAGCAGTGCTAACCACTGAGTCACCGGGCCGCTGTGTGGGCACCTTATATCAGAAAGGATGTTAAAGCCCTGGAGAGAATTTAAAGGAGATTTATTAGACTGACACAAGAAATTATAAATAAAGGAAAGTTTAGACAGATTGGGCTTATTCTTCATGGAGCAGTGAAGATTAAGAGGTGACTTTATTGAGGTGTTCAAAGTTCTGAACATTTTTTGATGGAATAAAGAAGGATATTTTGGTCCCACTGGTTGCTACGTCAGTAACTAGGGGTCACAATTTCAGGATTGTCAGCAAGAGAGCTCTTAGTGAGATGAGGAGAAATTCCTTCACTTGTTAGGATTTAGAATGTGCTGCCTGGGAGAGTGGGGAAGAGGAATTCCAGAGGAGGTTTCAAAAGAGCTGGATACATATTTGAAAGGGATGAACTTAGAAGGCTTGGAGATAGGGCTGGAGAGTGGGACCAGCTGGTTAGCTCTCATGGGAGCTAGCACAAACATGATGGGTCAAATGGCCTCCTTCTGTAGTGCAACGTTCTCCAAAGTATGTTGGAGAATATTACATGTGAAGCTTCCCTGCTATTCACAAGGGATTGAAACATAATTGGTCAAATTTTATGTCAAATTTTAAATTTAATGTCAATCCCCTTGTTTGTGCACCTTCTCTGCAGCTGTAACATTGTCTTCCAGGTTCTATTACCCGATGCACTTTGTATGGTATGATCTGCCTGTACTGCACGCAAAACAAAACCTTTCACTGTACCTAGGTACATGCCACAATATCAAGTCAAATCAAATAAAAAAAAAGTTAAGATATGCTCACTGTCTGAAAGGAAATAGTGAGTGGATTCATCAAAGTGGAAAATACGGCCACTAATTGAGGTCCCAAAGAAAGGGGTTACACCTGAAAAGTCGATTTCTCCACCTCAGGATGCAGAGTACTGGGCTAATGTTAAGATTCTTGGCAGTGTAGATGAGCAGAGAGATCTCAGTGTCCATGTGCATAGATCCCTGACAGTTGCCACGCAGATTGATATTGCCATATTGCCTGATATGGAGGGAAGGTCTTATGAGGAAAGGCTGTGGGACATGAGGCTGTTTTCATTAGAGAAAAGAAGGTTGAGAGGTGACTTAATTGAGACGTACATGATAATCAGAGAGTTAGATAAGGTAGACAGTGAGAGGCTTTTTCCTCCAATGGTAATGGCTAGCACTAGGGGACATAGCTTTAAATTGAGGGGTGATACATATAGGACAGATGTCAGAGGTAGTTTCTTTACTCAGATTAGTAGGGGCATGGAAGACACTGCCTGCAACAGTACTAGACTTGCCAACTTTATGGGCATTTAGATGGTCATTGGATAAACAAATGGATGAAAATGGAATAGTGTAGGATAGATAGACTTCAGATTGGTTCCTCAGGTCGGTGCAACATGGAGAGCTGCAGGGCCTGTACTGCGCTGAAACGTTCTATGTTCTATGTCCTGATGCTGCCTGGCTTGCTGTGTTCTTCCAGCCTGTCTAGTTTGGATTCCAGCATCTGCAGTTTTTTTTGTCTCTAACTAACTGAGATTCAAGCAGGCACCCTTGGTTGAAACTGCAGTGACATTCTGAGAGGTCACTGCACTAATACAGGCACTTTAGAAATGCAATCCTTTATCATTTTCGGAAATTAATTGATGCTTCGGAACAGAAAGGATGAGCTTGCGAGCAACCTTTGCCTTTATCCATCTGCTGACTGGCAGATGTCAAAGACAAATAAAAAAAAACCCACCAATGGCAGGACAAACGCCTTGTTCGCAGATGACAGATAACGAGAATGATTCATTGCTCTGATTGGCTGATGGCTGCAAAAATGAACCTGTTTGATGTCGGGTGCTGGAAACTACTGGAAAGCCCTAAAAAGTTTATCGAAGAGTTGGGGGGTTTCCCAAGTTAGCACCCTGCTCGACATTGCTACGGGTGCCTCGACCTCGTAATGACTCACAGGAGGTGCTAGTTCAGACGTTGAGAGGCTCCATTGACCGATGTTTCTCTGTTTCCTCTGTTCACCGTGACAGAGATGCACCTGCACAGTACCCAGCACAGGGATACAGGTGACATTGCGGTGGCTTTGTGGCAACCTTGCAGTCTGGCCCACACAAACATACACGCAATGTTGGCTACCACAAAGTGCATGCATCAAACAGGTGCTCAACGCTGTCTGAATGGAGGGTACAGAAATTGCATTGGTGATGCTACAGTCTAACTCGACTCTGACTGAATCAACCCCCTGCACTTTTTGTGAGTTAGGGTCACAGAGTCATGGAGATGTACAGCATGGAAACAGACCCTTCAGTCCGACCCATCCATGTCAATCTGATATCCCAACCCAATCTAGTCCCACCTGTCGGCACCCAGCCCATAATCCTCCAAACCCTTCCTATTCATAAAACCATCCAAATGGTTTTCAAATGTTGAAATTGTACCAGCCTCCACCACTTCCTCTGGCAGCTCAATCCATACACGTACCAGGAGCTGTATGAAAAAGTTGCCCCTTAGGTCTCTTTTATATCTTTCCCCTCTCACCCTAAACCTATGCCCTTTCGTTCTGGACTCCCCCACTCCAAGGAAAAGACTTTGTCTATTTACCCTATCCATGCCCCTTATAATTTTGTAGACCTCTATAAGGTCACCCCTCAGCCTCCGACGCTCCAGGGAAAACAGCCCCAGCCTGTTCAATAATTTGTAATTCTAATTTCTTGCCTCTAGGATGTCAACTCTTCACTGACTACCAGTGACAAGACATCAATGGTATGTTCTGAAAATTCATTCACATGATGTGGCTGTCGCTGTCTAGGCCAGCTTTTATTGCCCACCCTTAATTGCCCTGAGGGCAGTTGTGAGTCAACCACATTGCTGTGGGTGTCTGGAGTCACTTGTAGGCACTGGTGGCATAATCTGTGAATTATTCAGATACATGAGGGCCATTTAAGCGACTCTTGGATAGGCACATGGATGATAGTAAAATGAAGGGCTGTGTTGCTTAGTTTGATCTTAGAGTAGGACAAAAGGTCGGCACAACATCCTATGTTCTAATTAGGGCCAGACCATTCAGGAGAGACATTAGGAAACACTCCTACACAGCTCAGTACTGCGTCATGGAGCCAGGTTCAGTTCCACCCTTGAATGGCTGACTGTGCAGAGGTTTGCACATTCTCCCCGTGTCTTTTTTAGATTAGATTACTTACAGTGTGGAAACAGGCCCTTCGGCCCAACAAATCCACACTGCCCCGCCGAAGCGCAACCCACCCATACCCCTACATCTACCCCTTACCTAACACTACGGGCAATTTAGCATGGCCAATTCACCTGACCTGCACATCTTTGGACTGTGGGAGGAAACCGGAGCACCCGGAGGAAACCCACGCAGACACGGGGAGAATGTGCAAACTCCACACAGTCAGTCGCCTGAGGCGGGAATTGAACCCGGGTCTCTGGCGCTGAGAGGCAGCAGTGCTAACCACAGTGCCACCATGCCGCCCACAAGAAACCTGTGTAGGTTTCTTCCCATAGCCTAAAGCTGTGCAGTTTTGGTGCCCATGGCCATAGGAAATTTCCCATAGTGCCCATGGATGTGCAGGTTGGGTGGATTAGCCATCGGAATAGGGTGGTTCTGGGTGGGATGCTCTTCGGGGGGTCGGTGTGGACTCAGTGGGTCAAATGGCTAGCTTCCACACTGGACAGATTCCGTGATACACATCAAGGGTGGTAGATGTTTGCAACTCTCTTTCATAAATGACACTGGATGCTTAATCAGTTGTTAATTTTAAATCTAAGATAGTTAATTTTTTGTTAAGCAACTATATTAAGGGGTTTGGGCCAAAGGCCAAAGAGACAAAGAATAGCATAAAACCAAAAGAGAGAATTATCGAATCCTGAGAGTTTGCAAACTGGCCTTCAACTTATCAAGTCCACACTAAACCTCTGAAGAGCTTTCCATCCAGATCTGCCCTATCCCTGTTACCCTGCACTTCCCATGGCCAATCCAATTAACCTACACATCTGTGGGAGGAAACTGGAGCATCCAGACGGAACCCACACGGACACAGGGAGCACATGCAAACTACATACAGTCACCTGAGGCTAGAATCGAACAGTGAACTCTGGCCCTATGAGGCAGCAGTGCTAACCACTGAGCCACCATGTCACCCTTTGCAAGACAAAGGGCTTACAAAAGTTCAAACTGCAGCACATATCCTGCTGAATGAGAAAGGTAGAACGGTCAGCAAAGGGCTGCTGAGCAGATAACAAGAACTACTACAAGGGATGATGAAAGGAAACTTGCAAAGGACATCAAAATCAATAACAAGAAATGTTACAGTTACATAAGGGGAAAGGAGCTAGTCAGAAGCCTACAATGGAGAGACAGTGGAGATATTTTCAATGACTATCGGGGAAAAGGCAGATTTGGTGAATAGTCTCGATATTAGTAAAGGAAGATGGCTTGCCAAAAGTCCTGAGGAAATTAATGGTGGATCGGAAACAGGGACTGAATTAAATTATCATTAAGTAAAACATTGGTGAGGAGGAAATGAATGGAATTAAAGAGTAACAAATCTCCAGAACCTGATAGTTTCCATCCAAGTGTGTTAAAGAAAATAGGGGTGTCCACTGTAAACACCTGAACTACTATCCAGAGATCGATATATACAGAAGTTGTCCCTCTGGATAGGAATCTTGCACATGTCCCTTTGCTTTTTAAGAATGGTAGAAGAGGAAAACCACGGAATTACAGACCAGTTAGCCGAACATCTGTCTATAATCAAGGATGGGATAACTGAACACCTTGAACATTTTCAGTTAATCATGGAGAGCAAGCATGGACTTAGGACAGATAAGCTATGTCTGACAAATCTCGTCAAATCTATTTGAAGAGGTAACGGAGTAGTGGACAGGGGAGTATGTATGAATGTTGTTTATATGGACTTCCAGAAAGCATTGGATAAAGAGACTGTTAACTGAGGTACAGGCCAGTGGAATTGAGGGCAAATTCCTATCACAGTTGAGAAATTGGCCAAGTGGCAGGTAACAGAATAATAGGGATAATAGGTATGTACTCAAACCGCCAGGATGTGACCAATGGTGCTCCACAAGTTCTCTGTTCGGGCCGCAATTATTGTCATTATTTACTCATGACTTGAATAATGGGGTAGAAAGTCATGTGCCCAAATCTGCTGAGGACACAAGGTTAGGCAGCATCGTAGACAGTGTAGACAATAACTTAAGATTACAAAAGGATATTGATAGACAGAGTGAAAATGGGATCAATGTTTATGGGGAGAATGCAGGGGTAGGCTATTGAGTTGGACAATAATGGTGATGAATGGTGGTTCAAGCTCGAGGGGTCAAATGGCCTCCTCCTGCTCCCATCTTCTATGTTTCTATGTGAAAGGGTAAAACTGTGGCAAATGGAGTTCAATGTAAGCAAGAATGAGGTTATCCATTTTGGACTGAGAAAGAATAGATCAGGGTGCTTTCTACATGGCATGAAGTTAAATACATGGATGTCCAAAGAGACTTGGCTGCCTAGATCTTTAAAATGCCACCAATGAGGGTGCGGAAAATAATCAAGAAAGCTAATGGAATGCTGTTATATCCAGATGACTGGAATATAAGGATGCACAAGTTATGCTGTTGTTACCCTGACTAGACCCCACTTGGAGCACTGAAAGCAAATTTGGGCACCACGTCTTAGGGAGGATATATTGGACTTTGTGGGTTACAAGAAATATACCTGAATTTCAGGAGTTAACTTATAAGAAGACATTAGACAAAATATGCATTTCTCTAGGATTTAGGAGGTTAAAGGGTGATCTGGTTGAAGTCATCAAAATATTGACAGGAAAAGACTGTGCATCGAAGGATACATGTTATCAAATGTACAATATTTCACCGCAGCAACTTACAGAAATAATAAAACCCCAAGCAGGCCATTCAGTTCGCATCAAGCCTCCAAATTGCTTCCTACCCTATCCCATCCAGCCTACACATCCCTGGGCTCTATATACAATTTACTATGGCCAATGTTTCGACTGCGGGAGGAAACCAGAGCACCCGGAGGGGTCCCATGCAGATACAGGGAGAACATGCAAACCCCACCCAGAATTGAACCTGGATCCCTGAGGCAGCAGTGCTAACCACTGAGCCACCATGCCATCCCGAAAGGCTCCTCCAACAGCATCTTCCAAACGTTCCCCTGCCTGTAAGAGTACAGATCAGGACATAACAATGGAAACAACAAAGACAAAACTAAATGCTCTGTACCTAGATGTGCACAGCATTCATACCAAGATAAACAAATTAACAGACTAAGTAAATAAATATGATAGTCTTTCCAGAGGCATGGCTACAGGATGACAGGAGTAGGTACAGATAATTGAGGGATGTATGACATTGAAGAAGAACATGCTCTACAAAAGGTGGAGGGTAGTGCTGTTAATCAAAGCTGGCAGTAGTGGAATAGTTCAAGATGATCTTGGTTCTGGACATCAGGATGAAGAATTAATTTAAGTGGAGATGAGGAATTGTACAAGAGAGGAATCACTAGTGGAAGTCATTTACAGGCCATTGAGCGTTAACCAAAATGTAGGATGGAATATACAAGAAAACATACTTCTTTAAAATTCATTTACAGGACTAGCCAAGCCAGCATTTATTGCCCATCCCTAATTGCCCAGAGGGCAGTTCAGAGTCAACCACATTGATGTGAGTCTGGACTCATTTTTAGGCCTTCCCTGAAGGACATTAGCAAACCAGATGGGGTTTTCCAAAAATTGGCAGTGGGTTCATGGTCATCATTAGACTCTTAACTCCAGATTTTGTTTTGGATTGAATTCAAATTCCACCATCTGCTGTGGCAGGATTTGAACCCAGGTCCTCAGAACATTCCGTGGGGCTCTGGATTAATAGTCAAGAGATGGCAATAATCAAAGGTGACTATAAACTGTAAGCATCATACCTGCAGCCTGCATGAGGCCTTGACAGACTGCTTTCAAGATTCTTTCATTGATCCTGCTGGAATATTCTATTGTTTGTTTATCATGTATTGGCTCTGCCTGGCTATCAATTCTTCCACAGTATTTCACCTTTTGCCCCATTCTTTCATTGTTTTCAAAGTTCAGGCATTTCTCTGATTTGGATTTGCGTGACTTCTCACGCAACCCCCCCCCCTCCCCCCATTCACAAGCAGAACCTTTCAATTAGCGACTCCTGACACTCCCACACACTCACAAGAAGGCCACTGCATCAGAGACTGGTCCATCAAAAGTGCCATTTGGCCGAAGAAATCGTTATCTCTGCTGCTGTGTGTTCGTATCATGTTCAATGGAAGAATCATGAGTTAGAGAGGGTATCAATGTTTGACTAAACACACAAACAAATTAATTTTTAATAGCTGTAAAGGGTCACGTTGAGTGATCCCGGAATCTGCATTCCAACCTGCTCACACAGAGACAAACTAAGCAAGTCATTTGACCAAGAGGCAGAGACCATGAAAGTACAGCAAACCTGTGACCATGTTCTTACAGCATCTTCAGTGTTGAACTCAAAAATGAGATGCTGCTTGTGTTTCATTGACAGCAGAGAAAGGAAAATAGATTTTTTGGATATCATGTTTAAACACGCATACTCACCACCCCCCTTCATCTAGAGTAACTGAGCCATTTGTACAAAATAGCAGCACGCACCATTAGCCTCATTGTTATATTGCTTTTATTGTTCAGTGCGTTGAGTATAGGAGTTGGGAGGTCATGTTGCAGCTATACAGGCACTAATGGAATATTGTGTTCAATTCTGGTCTCCTTCCTATCGGAAAGATGTAAAACATGAAAGGGTTCAGAAAAAGCTTTGCAAGGATGTTGCCAGGGTTGGGGGATTTGAGCTATAGGGAGAGGCTGAAGAGGCTGGGGCTGTTTTCCCTGGAGCATCAGACACTGAGGGGTGACTTTATAGAGGTTTATAAAATCATGAGGGACACAGATAGGGTAAATAGTTAAGGTCCTTTCCTAAGGGTAGGGGAGACCAAAAATAGAGGGCATAAGTTTAAGGTGAGAGGGGAAAGATTTAAAAGGGACTGAAGTGGCAACTTTTTCATGCAGAGGGTGGTGCGTGTAAGGAATTAGCTGCCAGAGGAAGTGGTGGAGAATGGTACAATTACAGCATTTAAAAGGCATCTGGATGGGTATATGAATAGGAAGGGTTTGGAGGGATATGAGCAAAATGCTGGCAAATGGGACTGGATTAATTAAAGATATCTGGTCAGCATGGATGAGTTGGACCGAAGGGCACGTTTCCATGCTGTATATCTTGATGAGTCTATGACAGAAAATTCTGACTATGTTCCTCCCCTTACTCACTCTTAGTACTGTCTGAATCGATTGGCTTCTCATATGGAACCTGTGGGTTTTTTTTTCCAAGTGATTCATTTGAAGAAAGTTGGGCTGTGTTAGTTAATTGCAGAGCTTCACCAGGCAATGATGTGAGGACCTGGGAACGTTAGCTACAGAATGACTGATGCTAACTACTTTCAGTTGCCAACTCTCATACATGGTATATTTACTTTGTTGCTCTCGGTTAATCTCATTCTGTGCCTGATCTTCAGTCCTTGCAAATTTTCAAACTCCTGATCTCTAAAACTGGCTTTCTCTGATACTGCAAAGCTCAGTTTTAGAATGAGCTGCGTTTCTCACTAATATTTCATCAGTTTCACCTCCTTCTTTTATTGACTGGCCCGTGCGTGAGAACTATTGTCCATATTTCATATGGCTCAGTGGTTAGCACTGCTGCCTCCCAGAACCAGGGACCTGGGTTTGATTCCACCCTCTGGCGACTGTCTGTGTGGAGTTTGCACATTCTTTCCTGTGTCTGTGTGGGTTTCCTCTGGGTGCTCTGGTTCCCTCCTACAGTCCAAAGGTGTGTGGGTTGGCCGTGCTAAATTGCCCATCGTGTGCAGGCTAACTGGATTAGTGATGGGAAGTACAGGGGTTGTCATGGTGGGATGCTCTTCAGGGGGTTGGTGTAGACTAGATGCGCCTGCTTCCACACTGTGGGGATTATATGATATTTTGCTCAAATCATGAGCAGTAATACATTTAATCTCAAAATGGAACTAAAACAATGTTTTATCTCTTTATTCACAAGGAACTGTTGTCTGTTCAGTTGAAAGTCGAAAGGCAAGATTTTGGCGATGGGGGGCAAAGGAGGGGATGTTCTCTATCTGGTGAAATGTTTTCTCAACCTCTGACACAGTGGTCAAAAACAATTCACTTAAATCAAGTGGTTTCTGCTAAGCAGAAATCCCAGTTGATGTTCCACGTAGTCCTGCTATCTATAAAAGTTGTGTGGGTGTGCGTGTTGTGGCTAGTACAGAATCTGACCTTCATCTCCCAGCCCTTGGCTCAGCCCAGTGCAGAGCAGTACAGTTGACCATCAGCCGCTATGGAAACCTATTTCAGATATACTACCTTGGGCTCAAGCAGTGAGTTCATAAAGAGCTCCAAGAATGTGATATGTACATGTCCCCCTTTTCAGCATTTAGTCTTTAATATGGAGCTGCAGATCAACAGGGGCTGTTTCTCAAATGAAAATTTGACAGACAATTGCTGGCAAAATATTAAGCTGGATCATCTTACTAATTTTTCTACTCTTTACATGTCACAATATGTTGGGTTCCCACTGTTTCTTATTCCATACCTGAAATCTAACTTCATGTTCGAAAGATGCAAATGATCTTGTATTGAAATCAGGTCAGGACTTATTCACTTAATGGTAGGGTTCTGGGGAGTGTTGTCAAACAAAGAGACCTTAGGGTGCAGGTTCATAGCTCTTTGAAGGTGGAGTCACAGATAGACAGGGTGGTGAAGAAGGCTTTAGGTATAAGCTTGCCTTTATTGATCATTGAGTGTAGGCATTGGGAGGTCATGCTGCAGCTGTGCAGGGCATTGGTTCGGCCACGTTTGGAAATACTGCATTCAGTTCTGGTCTCCCTGCTGCAGGAAAATTGTTGTGAAACTTGGAAGGGTGCAAAAAAGATTTACAAGGATGTTGCCAGGGTTGGAGGGCTTGAGCTATAGGGAGAGGCAGTGTAAGTCAGGGCTGTTTTCCCATATCTTCCATATCCTTTTCCACATTAAATACTGATGCAAAATATTCATTACTCTTCCTTATAGCAGTAAAGGACATGCTTGTCAACTGCTTTCAGGGGCAGCGCAGTGGCTAGCACTACTACCTCATAGCGCCAGGGACCTGGGTTCAATTCCAGCCTTGGGCGACTGTCTGTGTGGAGTTTTCACACTCTCCCTGTGTCTGCAGGGGTTTCCTCCCACAATCCAAAGATGTGCAGGTTAGGGTGAATTGGCCATGCTAAATTGCCCATAGTGTTCATGGATGTGTAGGCGAGATGCATTAGTTAGGGGAAACGTAGAGTAATAGGATAGGGGAATGGGTCTGGATGGGATACCCTTCCAAGGGTTGGTGTGGACTTGTTGGGCCAAATGGCCTGTTTTCACACAATAGGGATTCTATGACTTCCTTTGTTTCATGACAGGGATGGTGTTGGCATTTGCGTAAGGTTTGAAGGAGAGGGATGACGGTTTCTGAATCCGTCTCGGAAAACGTCACCTCGTGCACACTGAGGTTCACAATGCTGCCAGAGACTGCGAACTGTGACTATTTCTCAACAGAACCAGCAGCTGAAGACCAGAGGGGGACAATGCAGAGAAGTAAATCAATCAGCAGTTGAAAGCTCAGGGTCATGCTTGTGAACAGAACAAAGGTGTACCACAGAAAGGTCAACCAGGCTATGTTTGATCTCCCCGGTGCAAAGCCGACCACACTGTTGAGCAACAAATAGAATATAGCAAATTGACAAAAATACAAGCAAGCCATTGTTACCCTTGAAGAAGTGGTTAACTCCTTGGAAGCTGTGAACAGAAGAGATCAAAGGGCAATGGTTGTATTTACCACGCTTGCTGAGAGAAAGGCATTATGGGAAAGGGTCAAAGTGTTGTAGCAGAGCAGACAAGGATACCATTATGGGAATGGTTCCTTTGGATGCTCAAGCTGGAGATGAGGGAAAGACGTGCTTGATGAATGCGTCATGCAGGAGATGGAAGGAATGTTGGCAGCTTTTCAATCTAAGTCAGAGGAATCGGGCTCCAAACAAATTGACAAAACATCTGTAAACAATATGCCAGGCAGAACAAGCATTGTCACGGTTCACCATCTCCTCCAGTACTTAATCTTCTGTCAGCCGGCTGATGTGTTTGAAAACTGAAATTTGTAATCTTCCCGGAATGTTGTACAATCAACAGCTAATGTTTGATCATGACCTTACCTGTCCACTGTGTAAGATAATAAGATTTCATTCTCAGTGTGAGCCATTCAGGCTAAATCAAATTGTGAAATTTATTTGAATGAATTCACACACACACACGCACACACACTAAACTCACATAGGTAAACACACCAACACACTAAACACACATAGATAAACACACACACATCACACATACATACACATGTATACACAAACACAGACACACATACACACACATATGTAAATACATATAAACACATACATGGGCACACGCCACACACACAAACACTAAGGATAGAATCAATTTACAGTGAATTTACAGTGCACCTATCCTGCTGTTTATGCTCCATATGTACTGACAGATAGTATAGTAATGTTTAATTGAATGCCTGCAGCTTCTGAACTGGCAGACGTTAAACAGATAATAACCCATCAGTTAGAGGAATGCATGTTGAGTCTCAGGGGTTTTCCAGAGACAGTATATTTGCATATCGATTGGTAAAGTCCTGCCAGACATTAACCACAGGAGCACAATGGAAAATCAGTGGCCGTAAAATGATTGCAAGTACATCAGTGAGAACATCTCAATCCTTTCTCATATTACTCATCTGGGAGTCTTTCAAAACCAATCCTGAGTCTGCAGTGGGGGTAGGGGGAACAGATGTGTTGATTGAGAAGACTTCTTCATTGAATCATCGAATCCCTACAGTGTGGAAACAGGCCATTCAGCCCAATGGTCCACACCGACTCTCCAAAGAGTATCCCACCCAGACCCATTCCCCTACCCTATTACTTTACATTTCCCCTGACTTAATGCACCTAACAGACACATCCCTGAACACGATGGGCAATTTAGCATTGCCAATCCACCCTAACCTGCACATCTTTGGACTGTGGGAGGAAACCAGAGCACCCAGAGGGAACCCACACCGACACGGGGAGAATGTGCAACCTTCATACAGACAAGATTCTGCTCAATCGTGTTGCCAAACAAAATATGGCACTGAGATGTCGAAGAGGATAATGGGATAAGCGACCAAAGGATTGGTGGAAGTAGTAGCTTTAACAACTGTCTTCCCTCAGGAGAGAAAGGCGGAGAGTATATAAGGCAGGAAATTCCAATGCTTCAGGCTTTACTAGCTTATTCTTTCATGGGTTGTTGGCAATGCTAGCTAGACCTGCATTTGTTGCCAATCCTGGCCTTGGGAAGTTGGCAGGGAGGCATTAATATGATTATGGCTGATCTGTTTGTGTTTCAGATTCCACATTTCCATTCATCACCACTCCTGCCCCCAACCCCATTCATTTCCCTGCCTAACGAGAATCTATCCACTTCCATCGTGCAAACGGTCAATGTCTCATCTTCGAGAACCCGCTGAGGCAGAGAATTTCAAAGTTGCACAAGAATCAGAGAAAAGACATTCTCCTCCTGTCTGTCCTAAGAGGGTGCCCCTGAAACCTAACAGGGGGTCTGGGCTCACCCAAGACAGGAAACATCATTTCGCTATCCACCTTGTCAAAACCATTCAGGGTCAAACACACTCTTCAGTCACATCAGCTCTCACTGTTTCTAACCCCAGTGGAAACAAGTCCAAGCACTCTGCATGAGACAATCCACTCATTCCGGGTATCAATCTCATTAACCTCCTCAATATATTAACCTCCTTCTTTTAATAAGGATACCAAAACCGCACATAGTATTCCAGCTGCGTACTCATAGAATCAACACAGTGTAGAAGCAGGTCAGTGAGGTCCACAGTGACTTCCAGAAGAGCATCCCCCTCAGACTCACCTCCCTGTAGTCCCCATGTTTAATCCATCTAGCCTGAACACTATGGACAATTTAGCATGGCCGATTCACCTAATCTGCACCAGGTGGAAGCCCACACAGACACTGGGGGAACGTGCAAACTGGAATTGAACCCGGGTTCCTGGCACTATGAGGCAGCATTGCTAACCATTGAGCCACTGTGCCACTTACCACTGTCCTGCATGACTTCAGCATTACACATTAACTTGTGTGTCCAATTCCTCTCATCATATAGGATGAGATTCATTTGCCTTCTTAATTACTTGCTGCATCTGCATTGTGACTCATGCTTTAGAATACGTAGATCACTCTAAAACTCAGAAAGTTGTCATTCTCTGTTTAATAATATATTGCTCTTTATTCTTCTTGACAAAGCAAAATAATTGACATTTTCCTATATTACACTCCATCTGCCAAATCTCTGGCCATTTATCCAACCTGCCTCTAACTGTCTGAAACCTCTTTAAATCCTCTTCACAATGTACTTTCCAGCCTCTCTTTGTTTCATTTGCAAATGTAACTATCATGCCTTCCCTGCCCTCATCTGAGTCACTGATAAACAATTTGAAAAGTTAAGGTCCCAGCAGAGACCCGTGCAAGACAACACTTGCCACATTCTGTCAATCAGGAAACTTTCCATTTTTGTAAACGCTCCAGAAAATTGATGCATCCACTACCTCTTTAGTCACCTCTTGTATGACGTGGGACAATGTCCATCAGGACCCATCAGTTTGCTCCCTCCTGCTTTTCTAGTGACCATAATTTCAACAAATTTCTCTTTTCCTTCCACTTGCTGATTTACAGCGATTACCCGAATCATCTTGCATTTCTTACTGTAAAAAAAGAAGCAAAATATTTGTTCACTTTCTTACTGTCCACTTCCTTACTGTCTACCGTTAACTCCCCATTCTCACTCTCTAGTAACCCAAAAATTATTTTATTTACTTTTTTTCTTTTCAGATGCCTGTAGAAACTCTTGCTATCTATTTTTTATATCTCTAGCTAGCTTTCTTGTATACTCTAATTACTTTTCCCGATTAAGTTAAAAAAGGTCACACAACACCAGGTTATAGCCCAACAGGTTTATTTGGAAATACAAGCTTTCAGAGCACTGCTGCTGTGTCAGATAGCTAGTGGGGCAGGATCATAGGTGTGTGTGATTTTTAACTTTGCCCACTCCAGTCCAGCACCACCACCTCCACATCATTTCTCCCAATTAACCATTTAGTTGTTCTCTGCAATTCTTTATATTCTGAGCAATCATCAGACCTGCCTTATATCTTTGTCCAATTATATGTTTTTCTCCTTAACCTTCTTAGATAACCAATGACAGTGGCTTAAACCTTTGGAACATTTCTTTCCAGTGGAAACCCACTTACGGTAAGTGGGGCATCAGTTAGCTCAGTTGGCTGGATCGCTGGTCTCTGATGCAGAGTAATGCGGCTTCAATTCCAACACAAACTATGGTTATTATGAATGTCCCTCTTTCTCAGCTGGTCCCCTTATCTGAGGTGCGGTGACCCTCGGGTTAAAACCACCAGACATTGACTCTCTCTAATGACAGAGCAGCCGTCCAGGACTGTGGCAATTTGACATATTCTGAATATTCTAAAGTCTCCCCTTAAATGTCTGCTACCACTTTTCCAATTGACCTATCTCCTCACCCATCAGTTAGCTCAGTTATCATGGTCAAATATTGTCCTTATTTAAGTTTAAAATCTGACCCTCTCTTCTCTCATTCAAACTTGATATGAAATTCGGTTACTCTGTAGTCACTGTTAGCCTGGAAGTGCCTTCATTCTGAGGTCATGACTTTATAGAATCTCGACAGAAAGAGACCATTTAGCCCGTCTGCACCGACCCTCCAAAGAGCTCCCCCTCAGCTCCAGCCCTCCACCCTTTCCCAATGACCCTGCATTTCTCACGGCTAATCCAGCTAGCCATGGACATCCCTGAACACTGTGGGTTATTTAGCATGGCCAATCCACCTCACCTGCACATCTTTGGACTGTGGGAGGAAACTGGAGTACCTGGAGGAAACTCACACAGACTCGGGGAGAATGTGAAAACTCCACACTGACAATCACCTGAGGCTGGAATCAAACCTGGATCCCTATGAGGCAGCTGTGCTAACCACTGAGTTTCATTACACTACACTAATTCTAATACAACCTGCTCACTGGTTGGTTTCAGAATGTGCTGCTCTATGAAAATGTCTAGATTGGTTTAGATGCTTCAAAGAGTGCAACTGCCTCAGACTTCAGGTACATAATAAACGTTGTTTCTGCTTAATTCTTGCTACAGCTGCAGAGGGTTGTGGCAAGTTATACTTCCAGTACTGTCTACACAGAGATTCTCCATCCCTAAAGAAGGATGTATTGGCATTGGAGACAGCACAGTGAAACCATTTTATAATTCATTCATAAGGGCATTGTTGGCTAGGAGTTAAGAGTCAACTACTGTGGGCCTGGAGTCACATACAGGCCAGACCAGTAATTTCCTTTCCTGAAGGACTGTGGAACTAAATAGAGACTTTCCTCTGACAAACAACATGGTTACCACTAGATTCCAGATTTTCATAGAAACCCAAACTCCATCATCTGCTGTCGCAGGATTTGAACACAGGTTCCCAAACATTACTCAGTCTCTGGAGGAAGAGCTGAGTGATAATACCACTAGGCCATTGCCTCCCCTTAACTTGAAGCAGCTCTTCAGTTGCTGATGTAAAGGGTTGCCTATGATAAGAGGCTAACTAAACTGAGCCTATAATTTCAGAAGTTTATAAAAGAAATGAGAGGCCATTTCATTGAAACATACAAGATTTGGAAAGGGCTTTACGAGGTACATGTTAATGGTTTGCCTTGGCTGATGACACAGGATAAGGAGTCGATCATTTAGGTCTGAAATGAGGAGACATTTCTTTCCTCAATGTGTTTCCTCAATCTTTGTAACCTAGAGGTCCCAACTTTGAACAATATTGGAAGCTTTTTCTTCTCTCATTGAAGCCCAAGACTGGCTATGGGGAAGGGGGATTGTGGGTAAGGAGAGGAGCTGAAAAATGGAGTTGAGACAATATCCGCCAATGATCATATTGCGGGACTCTAATGATTATACGGTAGACTCCGACTCATAATTCTTAGCAGACCACCTGAAACTTTGAGCTAGCAAAGTTAAACCAATTAAGACAGAGATTGTAGATTACGGCTGTTCAAAATTCCCAAAAGCATGAATCCTGGTCCATTAGGTGAAAACTGGATTGGGAAACTTATTGACGGCACAGCAATGCTCCCTCTGCTGGCCTGTATGACCAAGCGCAACATTGATCATATACAGTAAATGATGATGAAATGAGTAGACCGCCCTCTTCTGGTTCTCCAATATACACAGTTGGTACCTACCAATCACTGCTCAAGGGATGTTTAATGCAAAAATATTCTTATCTCTTCAGTGAGAGGGTGGACAAGTTGATGGCAAATACAAAGTCGGGCTTGATAAGGTTGTAGTCCAGGATGCTCTAGAACAATTACTTTGAAGGTAAGGTGAAGTCACCCATAGTCTTATTAGATCATAGGGCTGCTCTTCCATTAGAGAGAGATGAGTGGTGGTGGCTTAACCTGAGGGTCACTATGCCTCAGGTGAGGGGTTAATGAAGGAGAGTCCTTCATGGTAACCTCAGCTGGTGTGAGAATTGAACCCACGCTGTCGGCATCACACTGCAAATCAGCCGTCAGGATATGCTGAAAGAAAGATAGAAAATAGGACCGGGAGTAGGCCATTTGGCCCATCAAGCCCACTCTGCCATTCAATATGACTGCAGGTAATCCTCAATATCATACTACTGCAATCTACCAATATCCATTTTAGCTTCGAGATGTTTATCTCTTTCTCTCTCAAACATATTTAATGACTCGGCCTCCTGCAGTAGAGAATTCCCCAACCCTCTGAGCAAAGAGATGCTTCCTCATCTCAGTCTCAAGTGATCCGCAAACCACCTTCCCTCACTCTGGATCCTTCTTCAGCCTGCGGGAACGCCATCTTTGTGTCCAGTCTGTCCAGCCCTGTCGGAATTTTATACATCTAAAGGAGATCCCTTCTCATTTTTCAAAACTCCAGTAAATACAGGCCCTAATCACTTCTCATATGAGGGACCTGCCCTCAAGGGATCAGTTTGGTGAGCTTTTGTCACACTCCCTCGATGGCAAGTATATCTTTCCTTAGCTAAACGTGGTCTGACCAAGGCTCTGTATAGCCACACGCAGTAAGACTTCCTTCTTTCTGTACTCAAACCCTCTTTCAATGATGACCAAGATAGGCGACAAGCTGACGTGTATAAAATGGTCAGGGAAATAGATAAGGTGAATAGGGAGAATTTTTTTCCTTCAGTCGAGGGTCAATAACCAGGGGCATAGACGTAAGATAAAGGCAAGAAGGTTTAGAGCGTACTTGAGGAAAACACTTCACATCAAAAGAGTGGTGGATGTCTGGAATTCTCTGCCCGAAAGGGTGGATGGAAGAGGTGGCAATGATTACAACATTTAAAGAGTAATAAGGTGATCACTTGAAGTGCCACGGCGCACAAGGCTGTAGACCAAGCGCTGGAAAATGGGTCTCGAGTCAAAGAGTCATACAGCACGGAAACAGACCCTTCAGTCCAACTCATCCACTTCAACCAGACATCCCAATCTGAACTAATCCCATTTGTCAGCAATTGGTCCATAACTCTTCCTATTCATTTATCTGGGCTGGTGTTTGAATTTGGAGTTCCCAAATCAGTGGTAGGGGAACTACCACTGCACCACAAGATCTCTCCCACGACTTAGTGGAAGGACTTCAAGGGATAAAGTTAACCAGAGATTTTAAAAAAAAGCTCATTTTAGATAAACATCTGAATTTTGTGTAAATGCAGAAGTGCACAGTTCAGCAGAAATCTCAATGAAGGATCTCTTTGTTCTGATCAGACAGTAGCAGGAGTGCAAAGGGATAGAGGCTATTTCTGATGATTTTGTTGGGTTTGGAAACATTGCATGAAAAAGCAGCTCAAGATTACAGCTAAAAGTCACACAGCACCAGATTATAGTCCATTATCTGTCCACCCCAGTCCAACACTGGCACCTCCAAATCAAGATTACTGCAGCTTTTCGTCATTAAGTTGACAGTGACGCTGTGTTGATCACATACAAAGGGATGTAGGCAATAAGTCATATGTCTTATTTGGTTGATCCAAACAAAACTTAAATAGTTTTACCAATGCTGTGCCAAGTGGTGAAGTGAAAAAGGTCATGATAAGTCTAGAATAAGGCAGACCAAAGAATCATATAAAAGCATAATTAGTTTGTTCAGCCCATCAAGCCTGTTCTGTGATTCTAACATGAAGGTTTCTCAACACATTCTTCTGGCTTCTTCCCATAACCTTTGACCTCCTTATCAATCAAGAACCTATCTATTTCTGTCTTAAATATACTCAATGACTTGCCCGGTCACCGTCACCTTTAATTCCTTTACTGTTCAAAAATCTATCTGCTTTTGCCTTAAAAACATTCAGTGAGGCAGCCTCAACGGCTTCACTGGGATTTCCACAGACTCATGACCCTTTGGGTGAAGAAGATCCCTCTCAACTCAGTCCGAAATCTGCTCCCCCTTATTTTGAGGCTGTGCCCCCTAGTTCTGGTTTCACCCACCAGTGGAAACAATCTCCCTGCTTCTATCTTATCTACTCCCTTCATAGTTTTATATGTTTCTCTAAGATCCCCTTTCATTCTTCTGAATTGCAATGAGACCGAACAGTCTGTTTCCATGTTATATGACTCTACATCTCTCTGACTATAGTCCCAGACTACTCAATCTCTCTTCGCAAACCAACCCTCTTAAGTTGGTCTCCACAGCCTTCTGTGGTAATGAGTTCCACAGATTCACTACCCTCTGGTTAAAGGAATTCCTCCTCATTTTGATTAGATTTGATTTGTTAATGTCGCACGTATCTACGTACATGAAAGGTTTTGTTTTGCATGCAGTACAGGAAGATCATACCATACAAAGTGCATCAGGGTAATAGAACAGAGCAAGGAATACAATGTTACAGCTGCAGAGAAGGTGCAGAGAGAGCGAGATCAACATTAAAAGTGCTAAAGGGTCGGACCTTCACTCTGAGGCTGTACAATTCCCATGGAAACCACAAGCGGATGGGATACACATCAGGAAATTAAAGAGTCAAAGAGCCATAGAGTCGTACAGCACGGAGGACAGGCTGTTTGATCCAAGCTGGTCCATGCTGACCAAAATGTCCATCCACTCTAAACCCACATCCTTCTAATTCTTTCCTATCCATGTATTTGTCCAAATGCTTTTAAAATGTTGTTAATGTAGCTGCCACAACCACTTCCACTGGCAGGTCATTCCCTACGTGTACCACCCTCTGTGTAAAAAAGTTGCCCCTTAGGTTCCCTTTTATTCTTTCCCCTCTATCCTTAAACTGATGCCCTCTAGTCCTCGATTCCCCACCCTGGGAAAAAGACTGAGTGTATCTCCCCTATCCTTGCCTCTCATTATCTTCTACACTTCTATAAGATTCCCCCCTTAGTCTCCTATGCTCTAAAGGAAAACGTCCTAGCTTGTTCAACCTCTCTCTATAACTCTAGCCCATTGAGTCCTGATAACATCCTTGTAAATTTTTTCTGCACTCTTTCCAGTTTAATAGCATCCTTCCTCTAACAATTAGTTGCCTAAGTTCATGGCTTCTGTTCTCATGAGGCAAATTGCCCACATCCAAGGTGTGTTGGCCAAGCCATTGGCCAGCAGCTCTTCACTGCCAGCAGTGTACAGTGTCGAGTCTGATGTTGTCAATGATTCAATGACCTGGACAGATCTAAAAGCCAAGCAGCAGGAAACACCCAGTTGACGGTCTCTGTATGTGGCAGCAAGTGCAGGAGCTGAGCAGACCATTGTCCTTCCTGACATTGGCAGAGGAGGTGACCATCGGAAGATCTGCCACCCTCCCAGATGGGAGGCAGGTTTCATTTCCCTTTTTCCTCATTCACAGAATGTGAACATGGCAGCCATGATTGTCCAGAGGGGAGTTAACTATCAACCACTTTGCTGTGGGGTCTGGGGGTCTGAGATAGGTCAGACCAAATAAGGAGTTTCCTTCTCTAAAGGACATTGTTGAAACAAATGGGATTTCCCTCAACAATTAAGAATGGTCTGCCTCTGAAATTCCCATTGAATTCAAATTCAATGGTAGGATTTGAACTCAGGTCCCCAGTGTTAATAGTTTTGAGGTGATGCCGTTAGGCAGTCGCTTTCCCACTGTATTGAGAAAGCTTCTTCATTGAGAAGTGGAGAATTCATATTAATGCCTTGCAGCAATAAATGGGGGTGGGGTGGGGTGGACTCCTCATATATTATCTCCTCATCCTGTAGAAAAATTGAGTTTGTAACAACTGCGAGATGTTTCAAATGGAGAGTGATATGATGGACCTGATCAGTATGACACCAACAAGGTGACCCTGTTTCTAATGAGGATGCAGGCTTACAATAATGGTGAGATCATGAGAACTAGGGTCATTTGACTGCCTTCTGATGAGATGAAACGCATTGAGAAAACTCCAGACCAAATGCATACTGTGGTTCTTTGACAACTGTCATCTACGGTGTTGGTAATGCTGGGGCATATACTGAAGAGCCTGAGCTCTCTCAACCATCCTCTTAGCAAAGCAGAGTGGGCCACGATAGAATCTGAAGGAAAACATCCCACTTCGGCACCACCCAGCAGCCATAGCACATTCCCTATGGGTGGGTTGCGCTTCGGCGGGTCAGTGTGGACTTATTGGGCCGAAGGGCCTGTTTCCACCCTGTAAGTAATCTAATCTAATC
The DNA here is from genome assembly GCF_004010195.1 of Chiloscyllium plagiosum. Taxonomy (NCBI): domain Eukaryota; kingdom Metazoa; phylum Chordata; class Chondrichthyes; order Orectolobiformes; family Hemiscylliidae; genus Chiloscyllium; species Chiloscyllium plagiosum. The sequence goes on from NC_057749.1 coordinate 22,685,077, forward strand.
AAAGTTTTGGACTGGGAGTAGTGAGTGAGCAGCAGGAGGAGGATGAGATTGGGTCAGCTGTGGCAAGGTCCCTTCGCGGATAGACAGAGCCATGCTTCATTGAGTGAGGATACTGGACAATCAGGTTGTGAGATTGCTCGCTGAGCTGGCAGGTTTGTTCTCAGATGTTTCGTCACCATGCTAGGTAACATCATCAGTGAGCCTCCGGTGAAGCGCTGATGTTCTGTCCCACTTTCTATTTATGTGTCTTGGTCTGTTAAGGTGGTTGTATTATTTCTGGTTCTTTTTCTTAGAGGTTGGTAAATGGGGTCTGAATTGATGTGTTTATTGATGGAATTTTGGTTAGAATGCCAGGCCTCAAGGAATTCCTATGCATTCTCTGTTTAGCCTGTCCTAGGATGGATGTGTTGACTCAGTCAAAGTGGTGTCCTTCTTTGTCTGAACGTAAGGATACTAGTGGTAGTGGATCATGTCTTTTGGTGGTTAGTTGGTATTCGTGTATCCTGGTGGCTAGTTTTCTGCCCGTCTGTCTGATGAAGTGTTTGTTACAGTCCTTGCAGGGTATTTTGTAAATGACATTCGGTTTTGTTGGTTGTTGGTACAGGGTCCTTTAGGTTCATCAGTTGCTATTTCAGTGTATTGGTGGGTTTGTGGGCTACTATGATGCCAAGGGGTTGGAGTAGTCTGGTCTTCATCTCTGAAATGCTGGGGCTTGGATGTCTTTTTGGAACGTCAGAGGCAGATGAGTTTTTGGAATCCCTGAGGCATTGCAGAGCAATAGGGGCAGACGATGGAAGCTTTGTTAGACGGGAATGCCCCACACCCCATGAATGGATTAATAAAAAAGCTTGAGTGGTAGGCAGCTCTGTCAAATGCCTCCTGCCCTGAAAGTGTAGCCTCTAATTTCAGCTGCCAATATTGCAGTATCTGAAAGGCACTGGTGGTGGCTCTCACACATGCAACTGAGTTCCAGTGGAGACCAAATGGGAAAATCAGCAGGCTAGACACCATCAGGTCTCTGAATGTTCATCGCAACCAGAAATCTTAGAGGCTTCCAACTAAGGGTGAGATGAGTCAAAGGTAGACCCATATAAGTTGGCTTTGATCTTAACAGCTGGCAGACATCTCCAGCATATAACGTTTGAGCTCGTTTGCTCAGCTCTAAGTCTTTCATTTGGACCATTTATTATGAAGCTTTAGTGGCTTGGATAGCCCAATACCGTCTACCCCCGGAGAAATTTTCTGCTATGAGCCAGTCTGTAAGCCGTGACCACAGGAAGGTGGTCTAATCTAAATGACCTGGAGTCTCAGGAAAATCCATGCTGGAATGGTTGGAACAATGTAGTGCACACCACCAGGCACACACCTCATATACATAGTCAGGTTTGGGAATATACTTGTTTCCTTCCTTTAACAAATGAGATTATGACGATGAGTGTAATTCCCACGGCTGGGGTGTGCATGAGTATTCCCGACATGCTGATGAATGAGAAAGAGGTTCCCTACCATAATCAGGTTGAAACTTTGAGAACTTTATTCCATCCGCAGTTAGGAAACTCAATATTCTTACCCTCTGCTCAATTAATGAATCTTTCTGAGCAGGCGTGGATAATTCCACCTGTGATTCTACATGAGTGACAGTGACTGCAATGTGGTCATGGCTGACACAACCTAAGACGCAACATGAGACCAAGACAGAGCCGTGGAAAGATTTTTTCAAAGAGAAACATGAAAAGGTTGAGATCGTGGCTGATCTGATCATCCTCAACCCCACTTTGCTGCTTTTCCCCCAGAACCTTTGACTCTGTTACTGATTAAAGATTTGTCTCTCACAGCCTTGAATATACTTAACGACCCATTTTCTACACTCCTTGATTTAAAGAATTCCACCCACTGCCTAACTCTGGGAGAGTAACTTCTCCCCATCTCTGTAGTAACTGGGTTACCACATACTCTGAGGTTACGCCTTCTGGTCATAGAATCTCCCACAAGGGATACAGCCTCTCAACAACAACACTGGCTTATCAAGTGCCCTTCTACATTTCAATAAGGTCACCTCTCATTCTTCTAAACTCCAGTGAGTACAAGCTCCTCACAAGACACTCCCTCCATACTTGGTGTCAGTGTAGCCTCCAATCTTTCACAGAATCCTAGAGATGTACAGCCCGCAAACAGACCCTTCGGTCCATGCCTACCCGATATCTTAAATTAATCTAGTCACATTTGCCAGCACTTGGCCCACATCCCTCTAAACCCTTCCCTATCATATACCCATCCTGATGCCTTTTAAATGTTGTAATTGTACCAGCCTCCATCACTTCCTCCGGCAGCTCATTCCATACATGTACCACCCTCCGTGTGAAAACGTTGCCCCTTAGGTCCCTTTTAAATCTTTCCCCCCTCACCCTAAACCTACGCCTTCTAGTTCTGGACTGCGCCACCCCAGGGAAAAGACCTTGTCTATTTACCCTAACCATGCTCTTTCATTAGGTAAAAGACCCAAAACTGTTCATATTATTCCAGCTGTGGCCTGACTAGTGTCTTATAGAGAGTGTGGTGCTGGGAAAGCACAGCCGGTCAGGCAGCATCCGAGGAGCAGGAGAATCAACGTTTCGGGCCTAAGCCTTTCATCAGCAATCCCTCAGATGCTGCCTGACCGGCTGTGCTTTTCCAGCATCACACTCTCGACTCTGATCTCCGGCATCTGCAGCCCTCACTTTCTTCCAGTGCCTTGTATCGTTTCAGTAATAGCTCCCTAATTTTACATTCCATTCCCTTTGGGGTGAAGGCCAACATCGATGGCACAGAGGTGAGGGGTAACTGGTGCAGGTTAGAATGTAGGCAACAGAGTTTTAGATGATCTCAACTGTATCAAGGGTGGCAGCAGAGCAACTAGGTCAGAAAGGCAGAGAGAACACAAGCAAAAATTGTGCTAAGGTTCAAAGAGCAAAGGCCTGAGCCTACCATAAGGATTGACTTAGTTTGGACTTTTACTGGAACCAAGGGTCAGAGATTAGGGAAATGGAGTCATCATCACCATCAGCGTTCCCTCAGAGACGGAGTGACTCCCTCCAACTCTCAGGGTGAGTCTGTAGGTAGCTGTACAGACCGATGCAGCTACCCCAGGCTGTGTTATGCTGGGGGCAGGCCGTGGCCATGGAAAGGCGGTGGGTGGGGCGTTGATGTGGCAGCGCGCTCTTTACACTGCTCCCCCCAGATTCTGCTTTTTCCCGACGGCGAGTCTCGAGGAGGTCTACGCCTTTCCGGATGCTCCTCCCCAACCTTGGGACAGTCTGGGGCTAGTGATTCCCAGGTGTTTGTAGGAATGCTGCACTTCCCCAGTGAGGCTTTGAGGGTATCCCTGAGGCCCTTCCTCTGTCCCACCTGGGGCTGGCCTGCTGTTTTGAAATGGAATAAGCTATTTCAGACTAGGCTGAGGAGAATGGTAAGGCTATGGAATTCTCTGCCACAGAAAGCCGATGTAGTGCTTGTTGCAGGAGATTTTGTGTACTACATTGGTCCTTCATGCTATGGGTAAGGGGCTCCTTAGTCCTGGGAAGTAGCTGATAGAGTGTGTCTGCTGGTTGGTGTGCCAGGACTAAGGACCCCATACCCACAGCATGCAGGCAAGTTGTTTCCATATTGAATGGCAGACGGGGTTCAAAGGGCCGAATGGCTTCCTCCTGTTCCTGTTACCATGTATGTATGGTTGGATTTTGCAGAGGTTCAGTGGAACATAAATATAGGAGGATACGAGTCCTGCATAAATGCGACTCAAGGAATGTGCAATAAACGTAAAGGCTATGAAGGGACAGAGAGAGAGAGCACTAGGACATATGAAACCATTAACGTGTTAAACAAATAACTATATGAAGCCAACAGAGGATAGACAACAATAATTAGAACGTTACATGGTAGAAACCATTCCCACCACTCTTCCAAATGATCACAATTTGCTGAGTAGAAATATTTCTCATCATCTGTTCTCAATACTTTGCCAGTTACTTTTAATCAGTCTCTTTGGCTTACTGTCTCCTGTCAATGGAAACAGAATCTTCCTATTCAGTTCTTCCAAACCCTACATCATTTGAACACAACTGGCAAGGTCTTGTTTAAAGAGTTCTCAATCAAACACCGTTATGGCCAAATTGGAACACAGAAAAATATCTTTAGAGTCAAGAGAATCATTCCAACAAAAGCAAAACACTGTAGATGCTGGAAATCTGAAATAAAACAGAAAGCGCCGGAGAAACTCAGCAAGTCTGTGAAGATAAAACAACAAATTAATGTTTCGAGGCCAATATGACTGAGATTCTCCACTTCCGAAGAAGACTCACATTGGTTTTGAAACATTTCTCTCTCCACAGATGCTGCCAGACATGCTATGTTTTTTCAGGACTTTCTGTCAAAGTGAAGCATTCATATCCTTTAGGTGTTGTTCAGGCATGGAAAGTGATTGCTAGATTCAGTACTGAATTATGAGGGAGGCAGTATTGGAAAAACTTGAAGGTAGATCACTCTGAGGGACGTAATTAATATACACAAGAAAGACAGAAAAGGCTTGTACCAGTGGATGACCTACCAGTGGAAAGCCACAGCAACCAGGCCTTTGGCATTGAATCTAGCCCTATGGCTCAGAAGGGAAGTGGGGAGAATATGGGAGTGATAGTGATAGGAGATTCATTGGTTAGGGGACAGACAAGAGATTCGGTGGACGCGAGCAAGACTCCCGGATGGTATGTTGCCTCCCAGGTGCCAGGGTCAGGGATATCTTGAGTCTATGGCATTCGTAAAGGGGAAGATGAGCAGCCAGAAGTTGTGGTACATGTTGGTACCAAAGACATAGCTAGGAAAAGGGATAAGGTCATGAAAAGTGAGTTATGGAGTTAGGAAGGAAGCTAAAAAGAAGGGCCTCAAGGAAGTAACCTCAGGGTTGCCGCTTGTGCTACTTGATATTGAGGGCAAGAATAGGAGGATATGGCAGACAAATGCGTGGCTGAAGACTTGGTGCAGGAGGCAGGGTTTCAGATTTGTGGATCATTGGGTTCTCTTCTGACCTGTACAAAAGGGACAGGTTACACCTGAACTCGAGGGGGACCAACATCCTTGCAGACAGGTTTGCCAGAGCTATTGGGGAAGCTTGAAGCTAGGTTGGCAGGGAGGTGGGAACCAGAGCGTCAGGTCAGAAGATGCAGCAGTTGGTGTACAGACAGATGCAACGAGCAGAGAGACTGTGAGAAAGGGTAGACTAAAATGGCAAGAGTGTGGGAGAGCAGCCAGAAAGGCAGAAGGAAACAATGTAGAGACCAGAGCATGAGTGAGAAAAGAAAAAAGTAAAATTGGGTGACAGTATCATATGCAAAAGACAGGGAGATTACTAGATTCTAAAGGAACAATGGGTATAAGTGCAATTTATCTGAGGGCCCGTAGAATTCCAAACAAAGTTGATGAACTTGTTGTGCAAATCAGCACAAAGGGATATGATTTAGTTGCCATTACAGAAACATGGTAGCAGGGTGGTAATGACTGGGAATTGAATATCCAAGGATATCAGGTTATTAGGAAGGATAGGCAGGAAGGTAAGGGAGGTAGGGTCATGTTCTTAATGAAGGATGTGATTAGGGTGATAGGGAGATACAAAATAGGATCTAAGGAACAAAATGTTGAATTCATTTTGGTGGAGATCTGGAATAGAAAGGGGAAGAAGTCACTGGTGGGAGTAGTCTGTTGACTACCCAATAATAATGCTACAATGGCACAGGCGATCAATCAAGAAACATCTGACGCACGTAAGAATGGAATGGCAGTAGGCATGGGGGACTTTAACATTGATTGGCTGAATCAAGTCGGTAGAGGAAGTCTTGAAGTGGAGTACATAGAACTCATCCATGATAACTTTCTTAAACAGCATTTTACCAAACCGACAAGGGAGCGTGCAATATTAGATCTGGTCCTGTGTAATGAGACAGGTAAAATGAATGATTTCATAGTTAAGGATCCTCTATGGTGGAATTTCAGGTCCAAATGGAGGGTGAAACAGTGTAATCTAAAACCAGGATATTATGCTTAAACAAGGGAGACTATAATGAGATGCGGAAGGAGTTGGCTAAATTAGACTGGGAACATAAGTTTTATGGTGAAACAGTTGAGAAACAGTGGAGGACTTTCAAAGAGATTTTTCACAGTGATCAAGGAAAGTATATTCCGGTCAAAAACAAGGATAGCAAGGGCAGGAAGAGCCAGTTTTGGATAACCAAGGAAATAAAGGAAGGCATCCAATTAAAAGCTCAGGCTTACAAAGAAGGCAAGAGTTGTGGGAAACAGGAAGATTGGGAAAACTTTAAAAGCATCAAAGAACCACGAAGCAAGAAATAAAGAAAGAAAAGATAGATTATGAAGGCAAACTAGCATAGAATATAAAACCAGGGAGGAAATGTTTTTATAAATAAATAAGAAAAGGGTGGCTGAAGTAGTCGTGGGTCCCTTGCAGGATGAGAACGGGGAATTAATGTTGAGGGTAATACTGAAATGGCTGAGGCCTTGAGTAACTATTTTGTCATGATGTGGAGGAGCTGGTGTTGGACTGGGGTGTACAAAGTTAAAACTCACACAACACCAGGTTATAGTCCAATAGTTTTATTTGGAAGCACTTGCTTTCGGAGCACTGCTCCTTCATCAGGTGTTGGGCCTGTAACTGTTCATATTTTATATATATATATATATATAAAAATGATTTGGAAGAGGAGACTGAGTGTAACATATCCAAGTTTGCCGATGACACTAAATTGAGTGGAAAGGCAAACTCTACAGAGGATGTGGACGGTCTGCAGAGAGATAGAGATAGAGATAGGTTAAGTGAATGGGAAAGGGTCTAGCAGATGGAATACAACGTTGGTAAACATGAGGTTATCCATTTTGTAAGTAAACATAGTAGCCCAGAGTATTATTTAAATGGTGAAAGATTGCAGCATGCTGTTGTGCAGAGGGACTTAGGAGTTCTCGTACATGAATTGCTAATAGTTGATTTGCAGGTGCAACAAATAATCAGGAAAGCACACAGAATATTGGCTTCCATTGCTAAAGGGATTGAATTTAAGAGCAGGGAGGTTCTGCTGCAATTGTACAAGGTGTTGGTGAGACCGCACCTGGAGTATTATGTGCAGTTCTGTCTCCTTACTTGAGGAAGGATATACTGACTTTGGAGGTGGTGAAGAGGCGGGTCACCAGGTTAATTCCGGAGGTGAGGAGGATTACCCCATGAGGGGAGATTGAGCCGCCTGGGACTGTACTTGCTAGAATTTAGAGGGAGAGGGGATTTTACAGAAACTTTATAGAAAATTATGAATGGAATAGACAAGACAGAGGCAGGCAAGTTGTTTCCGCTGGTGGGTGAGACTAGGACTAGGGGGCATGGCCTCAAGATTAGGGGGAGTAGATTTAGGACAGAGATGAGGAGGAGCTGCATTTTCCAGAGAGTAGGGAATCTATGGAATTCTCTGCCCAAGGAAGCGGTAGGGACAGCTTCATTAAATATATTCAAGAGACAGTTGGATGTGTTTTTGCGTGGTAGGGGAATGAAGGATTATGGGGACAATTCAGGTAGGAGGAGCTGAGATGGTAGATAGATCAGCCATGATCTTAACGACTGGGGGAGCAGGCTCAACGGGCCAAATGGCTTACTCCAGCTTCTATTATGATGATATTAAATATATAACTCGGTAACATAGACCAGAAGCAACTTAGTAAGTTGACTCTTGCTGAAGAAAACAGCATATGATGACATATCTTTCGAAATCAGCCAGCAAATTCAAAGCTGTGATTCTCCAGCGTATGCTGGTTGATTTACATACTCCAATGCTTGTTTGGTAGAAATCACAGCTCAACTTAGACTCCCTGCTATAATTAATGAGCTGCAAGTTTGTATATAGCTTACCCATTCAACACATAGACTTCATAGAATCCGAACAGTGTAGGTAGAGGCCATTTGGCCTATTGAGTCTGCACTGACCCTCTGAAGCACATTCCACCCTCCATCCTATCCCCGTTAACCCACATTTCCCATGACTAACCCACCTAATCTGCACATCCCTGGACACGACGGGGTAACTGACCACAGAAAGTTAGGGTAGACCGTAATAGTGCAAATCCATTAATGATGTATTAGCACAGTGTTGGTACATTGGTAATCACTCTCTATGGTCTAGAAATGGAACAATCTCCTTCTTTCAGGCAGTAAGCTGGCTTTAGAGATTTTTAAAATGCCAAATCTAATTTGGTTTTATTTTTCTATTTTGTCTCTATTTTTCTCTCTCAATTTAATCTTTCGTCCCCTTAATTTCTCCTTCTCCTCCTGACTTAGTTGTGAATTTACCGCATTTCCTTTTCCACGCTACTTCTAGGTACGTAGTAACCCTCGGTTAAGATGACAAATTGTGGATGCTACCATGCACTGAGTCGCTGGTGTCCTCCAGGAGTTGAGCAGCATCAATTCCTGGGGGATCAGTAGGCCCCCGCTCTTTCCTTGGGATTGATTCATTGACTCCAGTTTATCTTAGCACTGACTTACTCGTAATGGCAAAAAGGACACAGCAAGCATTGCAGAACTGACAAAGCCTTTAGCAGCTATAAATCTTACACTAAATTCCCCGCTGTGTTTGCTTTCCTTGTCTTCACCAGCACAATGTCAACAAGATGGCAAATTCCTCAAACTCTTGATGAAACAGAATTAGATCTCAACAAACGAATGCAGTAAATTATCCAACAGTCTTATATTCCCTCAGAACATTCCAATCCTGGCTGGAAAAAGTCAGGCTAAACAAACTGCATACCACATCCTGTGGAAAATAAAGAATGAGGATCCTTAATTTCTTCGTCACAATCAAATCTCATTATCTGACTTTATCACAGCTGAATTTATCTCACCAGTATGAGCATGATGACCAGTATAAAAACCTCTGATTATGTCACCCACCCTGGTTAAAGACACTGTGGTTGCTGTAAAATCTTTAATCTGTGCACTGAACTTCATTATGTGTCCTTCAAATGCAATTTACCCATCGCCCACTGTGATCACTGACATACTTTGCCTCTAGGTCTGGCAACACTTTGAAATTCTCATCCAAATTTTTCAAATCCCTACACAGTCTGATTGTTCCCTGACTCTGCAACCTCCTTCAGACCCACAACTGTCCGGGATCGCTGCGCTCCCACAGTTCTGAACCTGCGATTCTATACCAGCTCACATTTGACAGTCATCCCTGGGAACTGAAGTCTGGAGTTCCCTCTTGACCTCTCTACCTCTGCTTCCTCCTTTATGATGCTTCTAAAAACTGATCCCTTTGACATGAGTTTTTGTGCATTCACCCTATGACCTCCTTATGTGGCTGAACGTCAAATGCAACTGAAATGATTAATAACAGTTGCAACTCTATGCAAGAAAAAACCTCCTCTCCAAACCTAGCATCCTGCTTTCATGTTGCTGTAACTTTGCACCATTAGCTGAGATATATAAACAAATAAAACAATGCAATGAATTAGGAAAAGGAGTTGGCCCTTTAGTTCCACAATCAGAATTTGGCAGATCTAATTGTGGCCACGACTCTACATCCCTACCTGCCTCTGATAACCCTCCATCTCTTTGCTGGTCAATAATCCATTTGTTTCAATACTCAATGACCCACTGCTTCCGGGGAAGATTGTTCTCAAAACCCACAACATTCCCAGAGAAGAAAGGGTTCTCCTCATCTCAATCTTAAATGAGAGACCACTTGAGCAAGGAAACCTCAGGGACACAAACGGTTCCTGGCCTTTGTAAAAGAGGGATACATCAGTCAAACAATGGGCTGAATTTTCCCAGAAATCGATCAGCTTCATGGAGCATTTCTCTTCAAGGAATACTGCTCACGTTCTCTTCCCCAACTCACAACATTGCCTATGTACCACACCCCTACGGTACCAATCTTGTCATGTCTTCCCTCTCACCATAGGCAGTGCACTGTACGTAAATTAACACTGGGGTGTCATGGTGGCTCAGTGATCAGCACTGCTGCCTCGCAGTGCCAGGAACATGGGTTTGATTCTTAGGGTAAAAACACGGACTGCAGATGCTGGAAACCAGAGTCTAGATTAGGGTGGTGCTGGAAAAGCACAGCAGATCAGGCAGCATCCGAGGAGCTGGAAAATTGACGTTTCGGGCAAAAGCCCTTCAAAACATCGATTTTCCTGCTCCTTGGATGCTGCCTGACCTGCTGTGCTTTTCCAGCACCACTCTAATCTTGATTCTTAGGGTGACTGTCTGTGTTACCAAAAAGGTTATTTTGTCCTTAATTTTTTTGAAAAGAGGTAAAAAAGGTAGAGGTGTCTGAAGAGTCTGGGAGTAACAGCTAAACAATGGAAGAGGAGTGTATAGTTCTCCCAGTTCAAGTTTTTCTCAGTTTGTTTTTGCTGTAGCAGTCACAAGATGTGTGAGTCCAGGGGAGTTGCAATCTTCAGTAAAGGATTCCTCGGACTTTCTCTGAAATCTCTCTCTGCATGTTGTTCCCTCCTGCCTGTAAGAATCTATGTTTGAATTTACCTTTTTGCCAAGGGGTGTGTTTATGGGATGTTACTATGTTGAAACAGTTAATTAGTAGTAGTTACTGTATTGGGTTGATTAAGTTTTCCTATAGTTAAGTTATTCTAAATTCCATTTTCCTTTGTTGGCATTTCAACTGTAGTGTTGAAATAAATTGTGCTTTGATTAAAGCCAAGTGGTTTGACCAGTTGCATCACACCTGGAACACCCACTTCACATCTGCCTTTAAAATAAGAAAATGTTAGTGTCTAGGCTACCTCCTTAAATATTTTGAGAAGGGCCTGGCCTGGTTCATAACAGTGTGGAGTTTGCACGTTCTCCCTGTGTCTGTGTGGGTTTCCTGCAGGTACTCCAGTTTCCTCCCAAAGACGTGCAGGTTAGGTCGATTGGCTGTGGGAAATGCAGGATAGCAGGGATAGAACTTGCATCTGGGTGGGATGCCCTTCAGAGGGTTGGTGTGGACTCAATGGGCTGAACAGCCTACCTCCACACTGAAGGGATTCTATGATTCTAAAAAGGTGGAGATGTATAGGCTCACTATTGTAACATCTTCCCTCACTTGCTCTCACCCACCCAATTTCCCCACACCACTAACCCCTGCATCTGCCTACTTTTTCATTTGGGACACCTCACAGCATATCCCCCTACCTGCTAACAGCTGGGCCATCCATTTTCATCTCACTCAATCCCTTCCTTTGTCTCATTCCAGTGGAAATAGGGCAGGAAGAAACCAAACTGGATGGTGGGGTGCTCAACATTTGGCCTCTCAGCCCCTGTATGGAGAGGATCCTAACCACAGGGTCCATTAGTTGAATATCCATCCCCAAATAGACTCCCTTGGCTGACTGATGATTGCCCCACTTCTGCTTGGTGCCATTTGGTTTAAGCACCTGCAAGTGTGTTTATCTCAGTCATGCTCCAGGGATGAGATTGATGTAGCATCCTGACATACAGCAATATGTCTACACCCTGACTGATGGCTGTTGACGACAATGACAAGCTGCCTAGCTTTGTGTCTGTGCTACCGAGCAAGTCAGAACTGAAGTGCTATGGGCCTTTCAGCTCTGGCTGAGGGGTGGGGTGGGGAGAGCAAAGTGGAAAGGCAGTCCAAAACACACAGGACAGAGATGATGGGAGCATCTAGGTAGGCACGAGTAAGCAATGAGAGAGCAAGAGAGGTGATCCTCTGAGATGTATTCTGGTCGAATGCATGAGATGGTTGCCTGTCCCCAGTGGACAAAATCTCCTGGCAATAGGGTGCAGGAGCACTCAGTAAGTCAGGGGAGACACCTTTCAGTCAGGAAGTGAATCTTCAGTGGCTAGGAAGATTTCATTCAATGTATTCCCAAGGGAAATTGGTGACCCAACTAATTCATTCTGACAAGAGTGATTTCTGTCAATGAACAAGCCACTAATGTTAATCGTGATGCCCAGGTAAGTGTCATTATATTATGAAATTGTGTACCATACATGAAAAAAAACTGTTCACAGCCTTCAACAGTGCAACTACATGGTCCAGGAGGTATACTACTTAAGATTATGGTTATGCTACCAGCAACTCTGCAAAACAAAGGTTATTCAAGTGTTATGAGGATGTAGAAGTGTACTGTACCTTTAAGGCAGTTGCGGACTTAGTAAGCACACTGAGTGCTGGAGAATTTACAATGTAATATTTGGTTCAGAACAGATAGCACTGGCTGAGTTGCTATGAGGCAAAAACAAATTTGAATTTGGCCAAGCAGTTTAAATTATACCCTGAAAATACTAAATCCCAATCAAGTTTGAATTGAATATATTGACAATCTTAAAAACCAATGACACAATCTGATGCTTTGTGGGTATAAGACCGGGGAGGATTGGACAGTTGAGAGGAGAACTGCCTAGCCAGCATGTAGATCTGCCCAAAAAATAGCTCTCTTAAAGGTCCCTTTATCGATCAGTAACCTGTGAAACAGAATCCCTAAGAAGAAGAAAAGAAGACAAGGATACAGAGAAGAACTGGAAGCTGCCTGGTTTTGAGATAAAAAGTTCTGTTTTGTAAATCTTACTTGGGGTTTTTTTTGGACTAGTATTGTAGAAGGGGAAGTTAAAAGATAGGTTAGCGGAAGGAGTTGCAAATAGGTGTCCGTTCATTATTCTCTGTTATACTTTAAGAAATAAAGCTGTTATTTTTACTTTAACTGGCTCTTGGCCTATTGAATTTTCACAAATTACTGCATGGGATAAATATTTTCTGTGTTGCTGGGTTAAAATAAATAGGATGGTTCACCCCATGTTGTAACAGTATGGGGGCTCGTCCGGGTTTTGAACTGGTTTAGACAAATTTGAATAGATTTGGAGATATGAAAAATCCCAGAAGATTTAAACATTTGCAGGTTAGTATGCTAGATCTTTAAATAAAACAAAGGTGAGAAAATGTGTTTAATTTCAATGACTTGTAATTAATTAAAAGTGAGAGAAATGGCTCTTAAAATTGCTAAAGAAGTTCTAGGATTTGAAGATGATTCTCAAATTTGCCAAGAAACATTAGAAGGAAAGAAAAAAGCCATACTTTTAGAATTAGCAAATAAGTTAGATTTGGGTTTAACCAAGGGCAAAAATAAAGCTGAAATTGTAAGGGAGTTACTCAAACAGTTAGGTGTGTCAGAGAAACAGACAAGTGCAGTACAGGTAGAAAAACTGAAATTAGAATTGCAGAAAGTGGAGTTAGCAGATAAACAAAGAGAAAGAGGAAAGACAGAGGGAGAGACAAAAGGAAATGGAGAGAAGAAAGAGAAAGAGAGAGAGAAAGAGAGAGAGGAAAAAGAGAGAGAGAAGGTTCATGGCTGAGCAAAGCGAGAGAGAAGAAAGGGAGAGAGAGAGAGAAGAGAGAGAGAGGGGGGGAAAGAGAGAGAAAGTTCTTAACTGAGTAAAAAGAGAGAGACTTTAAACGTGAGAAGCCGTGACTTAGTCAGCAAAGTCAAGTTAACAGATGGAGATTATAAGAGAAGACATACATAAATATGTCAAAACTCTGCCACATTTTGATGAGAAAGATTAAGACTTCCTTATTTCATTTGAAAAACTGGTTGGGCAGGAGTGGGCGGAAGATTTATGGGTAATGCTCGTTCAGACTAAACTGCTAGACAGAGCTCGTGAGGTATTTGTTGCGCTGTCAGATGAAGTGTCAAGAGATTATGAAGAGGTTAAACATGTTAGATTAAGTGTTTATGAATTGGCACCAGAAACGTATAGACAGCAGTTGAGAAACAAAAGAAGGAACCAGGTCAGACTGATGCTGAGCTTGAAAGAATTAAACATAGTCATTTTGATAGATGGGTATGTGCTTTGACAATAGATAAGATCTTTGAGGCTCAAAGAGAGATTATTCTGCTGGAGGAGTTTAAAAACTCACTTCCAGAGATGGTAAGAATTCACGTGGAGGAACAGAAAGTTCAGGGAGTGAGAAGGACAATAGAATTAGCAGATGAAAACATGTTGGTCCATAAGACAAGCTTCTGGCCAGAATTTCATCCTGTGAAGGATACAAGTTGATAAAAAGGGAGATCCTACACTACGAAAGCAAGAGTTGAGCGCACTGGTAAGAATTTACCACACGTTAAAGAAGTCCAAGAAGGTCAAAAGGAGATAAAAGGCCTCAGATGTTTCCACTGTGGTAAAGTGAGACACGTAAAGTCACAGTGCTTGTCGTTAAAGAAAGACACTGTGGTAAAAGATGTGGTAAAAGATGCTAAGCCAGTGGCATTAGTGAAAAGTAATAAAGGAGACCCCAAGATGAGCCGAGGAGCTGCAGGATAGTGCACAGCATAGACAGGGGCTGGGTATGGAGTTAGTACCTGATCTCTACAAACAATTTGCCTCTGTGGGTAAAGTTTACCTAGAAAGAACAGCGGGAGAAGGATAAGAAGTTATAATTTTGAGAGACACAGGATCTAACCAGTTGCTGTTAATTTGTGGGATAGATGGGCAGGAATTTAATGTTCCCCTATGTAAGATCAGGTTGGATGCCAACCCAAGAGTGGGGAAGTTACAGTGGGAGTGATTGACGGAGCGTCAGTTCCAGGAATTCAGTTTGTTCTTAGGAATGATTGAGCACGGTCCATAGCGCGAGTGACACCCCTTGTTGTGGAGAAGCCCAAAGAAGACCAAGAAACTGAGGAGTTAAAACAGAAATATCCTGGTATTTTCCCAGAGTGTGTAAGAACCAGATCCCACTATCATAAGTCACAGCACAGAGCAAAAACTAAAGAGAAAGGAGTTGAGGTTCAGTTAGCGGACACCCTGTTTGATGTAATGGTGCAGGAAAAACCTGAACAGGCAGAGGGCCAGGCAGAAGTGTTTAGTCCTGAAAGGCTAAGGGACTTGCAACAGCAAGATAAGGTGATAAAAGATATATATGTGGATGCGTACTCCGAAAAGGAGGCAGGGAATATTCTGGAGGGTTATTATCTGAAATATAAAATCCTAAGATGGAAATGGAGACCACAGCAGGTTAGTGTAGAGGAGAAATGGGCTAACGCGCACCAGATTGTGTTGCCGGTAGCACATGAACTGCCTGTAGGAGGTCACCTAGAGGTACGAAAGACTAAGGTTAAGGTACAAAAACATTTTTATTGGCCTTGAATGAACAAAGGTGTGGCTAACTTTTGCCATATGTGTCATACATGCCAAATGGTAAGTAAGCCATAGACGGCAATTAAACCAGCTCCTTTGTGGCCAATTCCCACATTTGAAGAACCTTTCATGCGGGTTATAATTGATTGTCTAGGTCCCCTCCCGAGAACTAAAAGTGGGAGCCAGTACTTATTAACCATAATAGATGTGGCTACCAGGTTTTCGGAGACAATTCCATTATGGAGTATCAAGACAGTAAGGGTAGTAAAAGAGTTAGTAGCTTTCTTCACACAGTATGGGCTACCCAAAGAGATTCAGATGGACCAATGGTCAAAACTTACTGCTAGGCTGTTTACGGAGGTCATGGATAGCTTAGGTATACAGCACTTTAAATCTAGTGCGTATCATCCTGAATCCCAGGGAGCTTTAGAAAGATGACATCAGACCTTGACGACAATGTTGAGAGCGTACTGTCAGGATTACCTAAATGACTGGGATAAAGGTATCTCATTCGTATTGTTTACCATTAGACATGACCAAAATGAATCGACTCAGTTCACTCCCTTTGAGTCAATATTGGTCATGAAGTGAGAGGCCACTTGAAATTAATGAAAGAAAAATTGACAGGACCATACTCAGAGGTGGCACACTTAGATTATGCATTGGAGGTGAGGGAGAGACTAAATCGAGTTAGCTAAACAGCACCTAAAGAAGGCACAGTGTGGAATGAAGCAGGTGGCAGATAAAAACTCTGAGATTCAGACTTCTCCAGAGGGGATAACGTGTTAGTACTGTTACCAGTGATAGGAGATCCCTGCAAAGCCAGGTTTACTGGTCCCTGTCAAATTGAGAAAAAGTTGAGTCAGGTGAACTATTTAGTAAAGATGCCAGATGGGAAAAAATGGGGATTGGGTATGTCACGTGAACATGGTGAAACCATATTACACTAGAGAGGAAGAGCTGGAGAAACAGGTGTTAGCTATTGCCTCACAGAGTGAGGAATCAAATCCAGATGATGTGGATTTTTAAAAATAGATTCAAAAATGAAGAAGTCCTTGAGGAGGGGGATAGTTTGGTAAGCTATCTGTCTCAGGAACATAGAGCGCAGATGAAAGATTTGTAACTGCAGTATAAGGACATATGTAAGAATCAGATGGGGAGGATTAATGCTATTGTTCATGCAGTAGACATAGGGAATACTGCTCCGATAAAACAACACCCCTATCGGCGTAATCCTTTCAAAGTCAGACAGGTCCAGATGGAGGTGAAGGCCATGCTCGACGAGGACATCATCGTCGGCGGCACGGTGGCACAGTGGTTAGCACTGCTGCCTCACAGCTCCAGAGACCCGGGTTCAATTCCCACCTCAGGTGACTGACTGTGTGGAGTTTGCACGTTCTCCCTGTGTCTGCGTGGGTTTCCTCCGGGTGCTCCGGTTTCCTCCCACAGTCCAAAGATGTGCAGGTCAGGTGAATTGGCCATGCTAAATTGCCCGTGGTGTTAGGTAAGGGGTAAATGGGTGGGTTGCGCTTCGGCGGGTCGGTGTGGACTTGTTGGGCCGAAGGGCCTGTTTCCACACTGTAATGTAATCTAAAAACAAAGCCAGACTGAGTGGAATTCGCCGATTGTCTTAGTTCCCAAACCAGATGGGACGCAACAATTCTGCATGGACTATTGGAAGGTCAATGCTGTTACAAAATCAGACTCATATCCAATTCCTAGATTGAAGGACTGTATCGAGAAAGTCGGACAAGCCAGTCACCCAGTTAATGCGTGGTTACTAGCAGGTACCTTTATCAGAGACGGCGAAAGTAATTTATGCATTTGTAACCCCAAATGGGCTATATCAGTTTAAAGTGATGCCCCTTGGAATAAAGAATGCACTCGCCACATTCCAAAGACTCATGAACAGAGTTGTGGCTGAGTTAACAAACTGTAGAGACTATTTGGATAAAGTCGTGATCTTTCGTAAGTCCTGGAAAGATCACATGGTACAGTTGGCAGAGTTCTTTGAACGACTACGAGAAGCAGAACTGGGGATAAACTTAAATAAAACATGATTTGCGAAAGCAGAGGAGATGTTCTTGGGTCCTAACATCAGTCATGGAAGGTTGACCCCACGGAACGCAAAGACGAAGGCCATCAAGGAATTTCTTGAAAAAAGAGTTGTGTGGATTTTTAGGACTCTGCAGATTCTATTGGAAGTTTGTTCCAAACATCAGCAGTGTAGTGGTACCGTTAACCAATTTTCTGAAGAAGAACACAAAGTTTCGGTGGATAGAACAATGCCAGGAGGCCTTCGACCATTTGAAAGCAATATTAAACACCAAACCAGATTTAGCTCCACCAAACTTTTCAAAACCTTTTCAAGTCACCATCGATAGGAGTTGGAGCTGTAGTCCTACTGGAAGTTGATGATGGCATTGAACTGCCAGTTGGTGACTTTTTGAAGAAGATCAACATCCACCAAAGAAAATACTCCAGAATCGAAAAGAAACTATTGAGTTTGGTACTGGCCTTACAGCATTTTAATGTGTCTGTCACGAATAATGTGTCAGAGACAGTTGTGTACACGGATCACAATCCACTTACGTTCTTAGAACGCTTTAAAGACAAGAAGATGAGACTATTCTGTTGGAGTCTTATATTACAGAATTTTAAATTAAAAATCATACATGTTGCTGGTTGGAAGAATGTAATTGCAGATGCGTTATCGTGGATTTAACTGATTGAGTGTAGGTGAGATTTGTATTTATTTAATCTTATATATATACAGGTATATAGGAAGATGTTAAGGTGAACTTATGTTAAAGTTATCTGTATGTTACGGTAATGCATTTTTAAAAAAAAGAAAAAAATGAAGCCATCTTTTCATTATGATGGTTCATCTTTTCTTAAGGGGGAGATGTTATGAAGGTGTAGAAGTGTCTTGTTTCTTTAAGAGAGTGAAGGATTTGGCAAGCACACCAAGTGCTGGAGGATTTACAATGTAAAATTTGGTTCAGAACAGATAGGACTGGCTGAGTTGCTATGAGACAAGAACAAATTTGAATTCGGCCAATCAGTTTAAATTATACCAAATCCCAATCAAGTTTGAATTTAGTATACTGACAATGTTAAAAACCAATGACACAATCCGATGCTTTGGGTTTTGGGGAGAATTGGACAGTTGAGAGGAGAACTGCCAAGCCAGCATGTAGAGACTGCCGGAAAAATAGCTCCCTTAAAGGTACCTTTATCGATCAGTAACTTGTGAAACAGAATCCCCAAGAAGAAGAAAAGAAAACAAGGATACAGAGAAGAACTGGAGGCTGCCTGGTTTTGAGATAAAAAGTTTTGTTTTGTAAATCTTAATCAGGGATTTTATCGGCCTAGAATTGTAGAAGGGGAAGGTAAAAGATAGGTTAGAGGAAGGAGTTGTAAATAGTTGTTCGCTAATTATTCTCTGTTATACTTTAAGAAATAAAGTTATTATTGTTAATTTAACTGGTTCTTGGCTTACTGAATTTTCACAGATTTTTGCATGGGATAAATCTTTTCTGTGTTGCTGGGTTAAAATAAACAGGAGGGTTTACCCCGTGTCATAACATAAGAGGAGAAAATATACGTGAGTATGTGTCTTAATTATTCAACTAGTTATAACTGACATCTATCAGATTGTCAAGCCTGTTCAAAGAGATGGCAGCCTGACAACAACTGATTAAGGAACAGCCTGTTAGGAAATGTTAGTAATTGAAAACAAACAGTTGTTCAACAACTGCAGAGAGTGGTGGGTGCATGGAATGCGCTGCCAGAAGTGGTAGTAGAGTCAGAGACATTAAGAACATTTAAGCAATTACTGTGCAAACATATGGACAGTAGTAAATTGAGGGGTGTGTAGTTAAGATTGACCTTAGATTAAGATAAATGCTTGGCACAACATCATGGGCCGACTGTGCTATACCATTAAATGTTCTATGTTCTAACCGGTCAAGAGACAAGCAGGAGATAATTTATTTGATGAAGCCGAAAACAAGGCAGAATCCATTGACAACACCTATGTTGCCATAAAATACTTGATTCATATGGTCAGCAGGATGGAAATCTATGACTATACAGGATTGGCAGGAATGTTTTCCAGTTCTACTATCTGGAAAGAATAAAGTTCAGATACCAGAAATGAAGACGTTTTGGAAATTAGGAGAAAAATTATGAGCAGTATGACCATTTTGAGTTCATTGATGAATCTTTAATTGGAATTGCTCACACAGAGCAAACTGCTTCGGGGAACAAATAGAATCATTCAGTCCAACCAGTCCATGCCGACTATAATCCTAAACTGAGCTAGTCTCACTTGCCTGCGCTTGGCCCATATCGCTCTAAATCTTCCTTACTAATGTATTAATCTAAATGTCTTTTAAATGTTGCAACTGTACCCACATCCACCACTTCCTCTGGAAGCTCATTCCACACACGAACTACTGTCTGTGTAAAAACGTTGTCCCTCGTGTCTTTTCTAAATCTTTCTCCTCTCTCCTTAAAAATACACCCCACAGTTTTGAAATCCCCCACTCTTGGGAAAAGACACAATACCCCTCATGATTTTATAAACCTCTATAAGGTCACCCCTCAACCTCCTACACTCCAGTGAAAACAGTCCCAGCCTCTCCTTATAACTCAATCCCTCTATTCCTGGCAACATCCTCTATTGCACCATTGCAGTCCATGCTTACTTCATGAAAGCCATCAATGAGGTGAAATCACCAATGTCCACTGCTTCAGAACACTGTCAATAATAAATTATCTGGCTCAGAAATCCAGGAGACTGCAAAAAAAAAAAGCAGCAAATATTTGTGCCTTGGGATTCCTGAGGTTAAAGGTTTTTGATTAGGTAAGATTTCCTGCAGTGTGGAAACAGGCCCTTTGGCCTCCAACCCTCCGAAGAGCAACCCACCCAGACCCATTCCCCTATACCTAGCACTATGGACAATATAGCATGGTCAATTCACCTAACCTGCACATCTTTGGACTGTGGGAGGAAACCCACACAGACACGGGGAGAATGTGCAAACTCCACACAGACAGTTGCCTGAGGCCACAACTGAACCCAGGTCCCTGGCGCTGTGAGGCAGCAGTGCTAACCACTGAGCCACCGTGCCACCCCTAAAGGTCCCCTGGAGGATGTTATGGGACAATTATTTGTTTCAGTCGGAAAGCGTTCTTCTATGAAGGAAATTCAGGAGATTAAGGATGCTTCAAATGGACCAGCTGTCAGGGTCAGCTGGAATATTATCATCTGCATAGGATGTCCCAGAGGTAACAGGTCCCAGTGAGGACACACTGTAAAGGGTTCAAAAGGGAATCAAGGTCAATATTCCTCAAGCTCAAGATCTACCAACCTTCCAGATCCTGATGAGAACTAGTTCTGATAAAGTTAAAAATCACACAACACCAGGTTATAGTCCAACAATTTAATTGGAAGCACTGGCTTTCGGAGCGACGCTCCTTCATCAGGTGGTAGCGTTGCTCCGAAAGCTAGTGTGCTTCCAATTAAACCGGTTGGACTATAACCTGGTGTTGTGTGATTTTTAACTTTGTACACCCCAGTCCAACACCGGCATCTCCGAATCATAGTTCTGATAGAGTAGCGAAACCTCCAGCTTGTTGGAATTTGTGATGTTAGAGACTTGGGGATAGATGACATAATGGTGAGGTAAGTATATACAGGATACATGCTAATTCTGGTAAAAGCTTCATGGCCAGATGATGATTCAGATAATGGATCTATAAGGGTTAATACTGAGGACTGCATGAACTTCCATCCAATCCGATATTCTCATAAGGATTTGGGTGGGGAAAAGCAGAGCATCTTAGGATCTTTATCCTGGGCGTCCTCTTAGTAACAAAGTCCACCGTACTAATGGATTGTATACCTGATTGTTACATCACTACATCAGGGTTGAGATAATTGCCTCTTCTTATTAGAATACTAAGTGTTTTTCCTCAGGTACGCCCTGTAGACTCATTCAGAAAGAAGATAGCAGCAGCACAATGGCTCAGTGGTTAGCACTGCTACCTCACAGTGCCAGGATCCTGGGTTCAATCTCACCCTTGGGGGACTTTCTGTATAGGCTTCCTCCCACAGTCTAAATGTGTGCTGGATAAGGGATAGGTCTGGGTGGGATGTTCTTCAGAGGGTGACTTGATGGGCCAACTGGCCTGTTTTCACGCTGTAGGGATTCTATGTGCTGACAGTCCAGCCTGGAATCAGATCCTGGCTTTTGTTTGTAATTCACTCAAATGCAATAAGCTCCAAATATATTTCATTGCTGGCAAAAGTGTGATTATAAAAGCTACTGGAATTTTTTAAAAAATGTGGCACTTGCTTTGTTTATTAAAAGACACAAAGGTAGTTTCTTCCTGGCTGGTTTCTGCACCCAAATAATTTCTGGCACAGAATAATACTGTGCAAATGCAACTCCCTTCTGTTCACAGGCCTCCAGTGTAGCTGACAATCAGACGCTATTTAGATTTAGATTACTTACAGTATGGAAACAGGCCCTTCGGCCCAAGAAGTCCACACCGACCTGCTGAAGCGCAACCCACCCAGACCTATTCCCCTACATTTACCCCGTCACCTAACACTACGGGCAATTTAGCATGGCCAATTCACCTAACCTGCACATTTTTGGACTGTGGGAGGAAACCGGAGCACCCGGAGGAAACCCACGCAGACACGGGGAGAATGTGCAAACTCCACACAGTCAGTCGCCTGAGGCGGGAATTGAACCCGGGTCTCTGGCGCTGTGAGACAGCAGTGCTAACCACTGTGCCACCGTGCCGCCCTATTGTTAAGGGACGGAGAGGGGGGATAGGATTACTGGGCTTTTTCTGCCCTCTGCTCTCTGAACAAGGCTGCTGTTTGCCATTTGCCTTTTTGATTCCAGGAAACAATGAAAATCAACAGCACAAGCTCAGAAAAAGACAACTCTCCTTTAAAGCAGTTAAACTTTCTGATGGGGCAATCATTTTATCGTTGAATTTATTCAGCATGGCCAGAAAAAAAGCTTCTTAAATATAAAAGGAGCTGAAAATTCACTCCCTGTCAAGATGAGAATAGGGTAGATCGTTAGAAAAGCTCAGGCCCCAGACTTATGCAGCAGTGTATCCTGGGTGCATGGCTGTGTAGTTGAGAGAGAAAGATGCCAGTTTGGAAGTTTGCCTGATTTTTGTTTTCCCTTGTTGCTGTTCAGGCATTTTCAATTCCGACTGTTGGGAAATTTCTGGCTGACACACTTTTCCCAGTCAGTGGCTCAGTCGATGCCACTCACAATCTCATGAGTTCAACTTGCACTCCAGAGACTTGACAAAATATAAGCTGACATTTCAGTGCAGTGTTGCACATGAGATTTTAAATCTAGACATCGTCTGCTCTCTCAGATGGACTTGGAAGGTCCTGTTTTGAAGGACAGTGGTGCAGGAGAGGTGGGGAGTAGGGGAAGGTTCTCCCTTTTGCCTTGGTCAATATAAACTAGATTATTAGATTCCCTACGGTGTGGAAACAGGCCCTTCAGCCCAACAAGTCCACGCTGACCCACCGAAGAGTAACCCACCCAGACCCATTTCCCTCTGAATGATGCATGTAACACTATGGGCAATTTAGCATGGCCAATTCACTTAACCTGCATATCTTTGTGACTGTGCACAGACACGGCGAGAACATGCAAGATCCACACAGACAGTCACCCGAAGCTGGAATCGAACCTGAGTGCCTGGTGCTGTGAGGCAGCAGTGGTAACCACTGAGCTACCGTGCCACCCACAGACAGCATCACTAAAAGGTATTGCCTCGATCCTCCAAGAAGCAGTAATCATTATTGGATTGCCATTTCACTTAAACCTTCCTCCGCCTTTTCTCTGCCTTGCATGATCTTGCTGGTTGCTCTCAGTCCAGCTTAGCCCGAAACAGCGAACATGGAGTCCCTCAAGGAGTCCTGTTGCAGTCCTAAACTAGGGAATGGGATAAGTGAAGTTCTTCTTTTACCCACTAGCTGCTGTCAGGTAGGTTTAAATGTCCAATGTGAATGTTAGTGAGTGGGTGAGCACAAGGGAGATGTGAGTCATAGAATGGTGTCATCCCTACAGTGTGGAAGCAGACCATTCAGCCCATCAAGTCCACACCAACCTTCTGAAGAGCAGACCCCCAGGACCCATATCCTATCCCTGTAAATCCTGCATTTCCCTTGGTTAACCCACCTAGTCTGCACATCCCTGGACACTATGGGCAATTTAGAATGGCCAACCCATCCAGCCTGCACATCTGGAATTGGGTTGGCAGGTTCGGTGAGTTGGTAGGTTGGAAGAACAGTAAGGCGGTTGAGTTGGTAGCCGACTGTGTTGGAAGCCTAGGCAAGGTGGTAGTCAGATGGTAGGTGAGTAGAACATTAGGCGATTGAGGTTGCAGCATGGCAGGTCGAGTTGTTAGGTGAGTCGAATGGAAGGTGAGATGTTAGCTGGTACACTCTTATACAGTTATACAGCACGGAAACAGATTCTTCGGTCCAACTCATCCATGTCGACCAGGTTTCTCAAACTAAACTAGCCCCATTTGCCTGCATTGACAAACCATGTCTCCCATATTCTCATCCAAGAAATGTTGGTAACAGTGGCAGAACGATAGTGTGGAAGGTGGGAAGGGTGGCGTGGGTCAGGTGGGAGGTGGTGGGCTGGCAGGTGGTGAGGTGGTCCTCAGGTCGGATGCTGAATCAAGGGGCGGGGTGACAAAGGTGGGTAGTGGGGACGGTCAGTTCAATTCTGCAAGTCAATGGGGAGAACATGATTGGTCAGGTGTAGCCTTAAGGGATGGTCAGGAGCCATGGGGATAGTTTAGGGGGAGCAGGCGTGGACCTTCAAGGTTTGGAGGGTAGTCAGGCTTTTTGCAGGGGGGGGGGAATGGGATGGGGAATGGACATTGTGTTGGACCAGGAAGGATGTGTGGCATCCCTTTGAAAGAGGGTCAAGTGTGGTGAGGGAGGGCGTTAGGGCAGGTCCAATTGTTTTGAGGGGATATCTAGTCTGGGGGAATGGGGTGCTGAGATGGACTGGGGGCAGTGTAGTTGAGGAAGTGTCGATGGTGAGCCAAGGAATTCTATTTAATGATTACCCAGGAGTTAGCATAGGTTTGTACTCCTCTAACATTAACAACAAAGCTGAAGAATTTCAGAAACCTCCAAATTCTTAGATTTGAAGGGACAGCTGTTGGGGGCAGGGGGGTCCAAAATGAACCGGAATTTTCAGTTTCCTGGGCAATTATGTCGGAGTTAGCCGGGGCGGGAATTCCACACAGTCCCCGTGCATTTTCCAACTGCTACTGATCATCGGAATATCAGGGCATTCTGTTTTTTGTTTGTCATCGATACTTGATGGATAAATACAGCCCCGGTCAGCAGACTGCTCTTCTCCAAAATAGTGTGGTTGAATCATTTGGATCCACCGCGCAAGGTCCTGTGTTTAACATTCTATCCAAAAGACAGGGCTGGAGTGTGGTGGAGTGGGACCTGAATTCAGGATCTCGAGTCAAGTTATGCATGAAAAGATAGAAGACGTGGTTAATAAGTTTGCGGATGACACCAAAATTAGTGGTATAGTGGACAGTGAAGAAGGTAATCTCAGATTACAAAGGGACCCTGATCAATTGGGTCAAAGGGCTGAGGAGTGGCACAAGGAGTTTAATTTGGATAAACGTGAGATATTACATTTTGGTAAAATAAAGAGCAGGATTGACATAAGTAATGGTAGGGCTCTGGGTAGTGTTGTTGAACAGAGAGACCTAGGGGTTCGGTACATAATCCTTTGAAGTTTGCATTACAGGTAGCCAGGGGGGTTAATAAGGTGTTTAGCATGCTTGCCTTCATTGCTCAGACCTTTGAGTATAGGAGTTGGGATGTCATGTTGAGGCTGTACAGGACATTGGTGAGACCCCTTCTGGAATACTGTGCCTAGTTTTGGTCGCCCAGTTATAGGAAGGATACGATTAAGCTGCAGAGGATTAGAAAAGATTGACCACGATGTTCCTGGGAATAGAGAGTTTTAGCTTTAAAGAGTAGCTGGAGCATAGGAGGTGGAGGGGTGACCTTAAAGAGATTTAGAAGATAATGAGGGATATAGATAAGGTGAATAGCAATTGTCTTTTCCCTGGTGGGGAGGGGTGTTCAATATTGGGGCATATTTTTAAGGTGAGTGGAGAAAAATTTCAAAAACACATGAGGGACAACTTTTTTACACAGAGAGTGGCTCATGCATGGAATGGACTTTCAGAGGAAGTAATGGATGCAGGTATAGTTACATTTAAAAGACATTTGGATAAGTACATGAATAAGAAATGTTTGGAGGGATATGGGCCAAGCACAGGCAGATAGGACTAGTTTAGTTTGGTCTAGTTGGACTGAAGGGTCTGTTTCCTAGCTGTCTGACTCTATCTAAAAATGTGGTGTTAATAAGCCATGGCCAACACCAACAATTTTCTTTATTCAGTCACAGGATGTAGGCATCACTGGCCAGGCAGCATTTATTACCCATCTCTAATTGCCCAGAGGGCAGTTAAGAGTCAATCACATTGCTGTGAGTCTGCAGTCTCATGTAGACCAGACCAGGTAAGGATGGAAGGGCATCGATTAACAGCATGGGATTTCCCCTGATAATCAATATGATCATCATCAGACCCTTAATTCCAGAGATTTTCAGAAAAAAAATCAAATTCTACCACGGCAGGGATTTGAAACTAAGTCTCTAGAACATTACCCTCTTCCGATTGCAGTTACAAATATAGGGGTTGCACAGTGGCTCAGTGGTTAGCATTGCTGCCTCACAGCACCAGGGACCGGCATTTGATCCCAGCCTTGGGCAGACTGTCTGTGTATGGTTTGCCCATTCTCCCTGTGTCTGAATGGGCTTCCTCTCACAGTCTAAAAAATGTGCAGGTTAGGTGAATTGGCCATGCTAAATTGCCTATAGTGCACAGGAATGTGTAGGTTAGGTGCATTAGTTAGGGGTAAACCGAGGGGAAGAGGGTAGGGGAATGGGTCTGGGTGGGTTACTGTTCAGAGGGTTAGTGCAGACTTGTGAGGCCAAATAGCTTGTTTCCACGCTGTAGGGATTCTATGGATACTTTTGTTCCATTTCTAGGGAAGAACTGGAATGCTAGCTCACAGATATTATGGAATGATGGTCAATTTATGAAATGTTTGAACCTAAAGCAGTCACTTCGCAAAGTGATAAATTAAGACACGGATATTTAGGAAAATCTCAAATCTCAAAGTGCAGTTCTTTGCTGTTTAAGGTAAGGATCATTTCCAGCATGATTAGTTTAACTGGCTCAACAGTTCAGGATTCCTGCACACACAGAAAATACTTGGACATGAACATGTTTTGAATGTATGCGTTGTTCAAAGACTGCCTTAAAGTTCTTTGCCTTTCAGAATTGCCTTCTGCTGAGCAGACACATTGGTGTTGAGTGGGCAGAAGGTTCATTAGTATTAATGGCCTTTAAGATAAAAGATTTGTCAATGCGTTTTAACCAACCTGCACAGAAGTGTTACAGGAACAAGGAGCCCAGGCCTTGTGGCCCAGAAATAGTGACACTACCGCTGCACTGCAAGAGTCCTTAATAAAGATTTGTAACCTTGATGTTGACAATCTATTAGTCTTTGAGGACTTTCAGAAATCAGGACACAGGTATCAAAATATATGAATTACACCTGGGAGATGATCCTTCACTTCTCAATGAAATGCTCAGCAGGACATAACCACAGAGAAGTTTATATGAAGCATAACTTTGCACGGTGAAGTGTTCAATACTGACCTTCAAATGCAGAATAACAGGAGAAAACATAGACGTATAAGAAGAGTGAACACGTACTTCAATTGCACAAAACCTTAGATCAAAGACAGCAATGCATTTCTCTCTTTTATGGTTTATGGCATTTCAACAGTACTTGACTAAGGTAAACATGAAGTTGTCATTGTCCTACCAGACCGTAGGACTGCTCTCCCATTACAGAGACTTGTGGTGGTTTAACCTCAGGGTCACCACACCTCAAGCAAGGGGAGAAATTGCACTTGAATAGATCAGAAATAAACCAATTTTGTTTACAATACTTTTTAACAAAAACAATTGCAACTTTTGCACTGATAATGCTTAAGTGTTGATCGACCACATGTAAATATCAACCCTTCCAGGCATTCAGCCAAAACATCCAAAATCTTTGTACTTCAAACCTATTTCCTGCTGACATCTTGCCCTGTTACAAATCTATTTGGTGAAGTATTGAAGAGTACATCATTCAGGATAATTGTTCAGTTCCTCGTGCTTATACATGTCAATACGTGATGTTGAGGCTGCTACCATACTGATGTGCACTACGTTTGGGGACTGGGTTAGCAGAAACAGTCTCCAATTTAGTCAACTCTGCAATCATGAGATGACAGAAGAGGATGAATTTCCAC
This sequence comes from Chiloscyllium plagiosum, assembly GCF_004010195.1. NCBI lineage: Eukaryota > Metazoa > Chordata > Chondrichthyes > Orectolobiformes > Hemiscylliidae > Chiloscyllium > Chiloscyllium plagiosum. The sequence continues at coordinate 22,712,746 of NC_057749.1, forward strand.
ACCTCCAACATGTTACTCATGGACATTTCAGAAGTCCTCTGTTTTGATTAAAAACGTATCCTTAGAAACTTGACTTTTATACGAGTATGCATTGTCATTGCAAAGATGTAAATGTTGGCATTAGAACATAAAACATTACACCACGCAGTACAATGTTGCACCAACCTGTGGAACCAATCTGAAGCCCATCTAACCTACACTATTCCATTTTCATCCAAATGTTTATCCAATGTCCATTTAAATGCCCTTAAAGTTGGCAAGTCCACTACTGTTGCAGGCAGTGTGTTCCACACCCCTACTACTCACTGAGTAAAGAAAAAACCTCTGACATCTGTCCTATATCTATCCATCTGCTCCCAGAAGGACCAGTTCCACATCTGCTCCCAGGAGGACCAGTTTCAACATCTGCTCCCAGGATGACCAGTTCCACATCTGCTCCCAGGAGGACCAGTTCCAACATCTGCTCCCAGGAGGACCAGTTCCAGTACCGAACAACCCAGACGGCCTCCTTCTTCAAAGACCACAATTTCCCCCCAGACGTGATCGACGATGCTCTCCACCGCATCTCCTCCACTTCCCGCTGCTCCGCCCTTGAACCCCGCCCCTCCAATCGCCACCAGGACAGAACCTCACTGGTCCTCACCTACCACCCCACCAACCTCCATATACATCGTATCATCCGTTGTCATTTCCGCCACCTCCAAACGGACCCCACCA